>NC_057807.1:87032586-87136549 GCF_018294505.1 Triticum aestivum
GTGGCATGCATGTGAGTGGGTTTTAAATCACATCAACATGTCTGCATGCAAGCATGCACCGGTAGCATGCATGTAAGTGAGCTTTTAAGTCCCATTAACATGTCAAAAAGAAAAATATAATCCCATTATGCAGTAGGAGTTGGCTGATCTTTTTTCCTTGCGTGGGATGATCTAAATGATGATGGGAGTTTATTCAGTTTGGCTACCACATTTGTCATGCGGTTATAGAGTTTTTTTTCATTCTATGAAATTGATAATTTTGCGCAGAGAGATATACGGCTGTTCCGCGGCAACGCGTGGGGACTCATCTAGTAATATTGAGGAACGAAGGGAGTACTATGTAAAGAGTTAGGTGTCACATGGTGATAGTGTGAGGTGGGCCATGTAATCACTAAGCCTGCGTGTTTTCACTGCTCTTGCACTCTTCCGCTGTAAGAATGGAGAAAATTGTAATCTAGTATAGTACCTCCATTCACCAAAAGCATGGGACATCCAGCAGTCCTACCACCTCAGTAATAAAGACCAATGAGCCGTCAAATCACATAGACCCAGCAGTAAGTTGGACGGATGAAGCAACCATCACTCTTGTGCCCGTGAGAGGTCGCGTCCGCTCTGCCCGGGCATGAATGCGGAACCGATTCTTTGGAGCGGCGCTGACCATTTCAGGCGGGAAGCGCGCGAGGGCGATGGAGGGGCTTTGGGTGGGCCAGGCTGGTTAGGACCGGGCATGGCAGTTGTCCGCATGTCCCTACCGGACATGCCCGGAAACGAGAGGATGCACCAACTCTCGCAGCTAAAATCGTACACTACAGACCATATCTCTGTAGGAGTAGGTCGATCTGTCGCTCTCTCTAACACATACATGCTGTTAAACACACACACGCGCGCGCGCGCGCGCACCTTAGTCCCGTTGCACCTTCTAACGTGACTTATTACACCTAGACGAAGGGAGTAGTAAGTATACGAGATATGGTGGCACACTGACTTAAGTCGAACACAAGTGCCCAAAATTGTGTGCATGTTATAATAAGGATTCACTTAAAATAGTACGTGAGCGAACAGAGGGATCAATTGGACAGTGTTCCCGAGCAGTAGCGAGATGTGTGAGGTAAGATACACCGCTGGCGCTTTTAATTTTACTTATTAATTTGTTTGTTTCACCCTCTGACTGGTGGGACCCAACATACTACGTGGAGAGAGGTAAGGTGACTAAGGTTGCATTATTTCTGCAACACTGTGGATAGTCTTACCACCAAAGCCACATGACACGATTATGATTGAAATCCCAATGACTCCTCCACACACAAAAAAAACACGGCATGCTTGTCACACGAATGCAGGAATGTATAAAAGGTTATTTTCCTCTCGTTGAACATAACGGGAGGGTTGTGTAGCTGGTTAGCCTGTTCGCTCATGAAACTTGAGGTCTCGGGTTCGATAACTACACTTGCGCATAATTTGTGCCAGGAGGATTCTTTGACTGGTCAAAATGGATGGATATGGAGCTATACGATCTCGTAGTGACCGTATAATCACCTCATCATGTATAAGTTGTAGCCTCGGCACTTGTTTTCTAGGGTTTGCATGTTTCACACTCTGTCTCCAGTATATATATACACGCTGAAGCCTCAGTGCTTGTAGTAGCTCTCTTCACACTCTCTCGCCCTCTCCAGATCTAAACAAGACTTCGTTGGCCTCTCTCTCCCCTCACTGCTGCTCAAAGAGCCAGCAGGATCCGTCCGCCGGGAAGGGAAGGAGGCTTAATGCTATCGCCGTCGGCGAGGGAGGGAATCCACTACCAGCGCAGCTGTTCACTTTCACCCAGCGGCGGCGCGGGAGGGCCTCCGACCCCTTCTTCTTCACCGCCGTCCCGTCGCCCACCGAACCACGCCCCAAGAACCTTAAGGTATAATTTACTTACTCCACATGCATTGCTCTAGCTGCATGTATACCATGAATCTAGGACGTGGTTCAAAGAGGAAAGGAGTTGGGGAAAGTAGTGGGAAAAGTTGTATATAGCATGAATCTAGGACGTGGTTCAAAGAGGAAAGGAATGGGGAAAGTAGTGGGGAAAGTTGTATCGCATAAATCTAGGATGTGGTTCAAAGAGGAAAGGGAGAGGCGAAAGTACTAGTATAGACTGGCTATCCAGCACCTACGTTGGTCGAAAAGGGAAAACAATGACAAACACAGTACGCACATTTGTAACGAACTGATCTTTTTTTGGGGGGACAAGGCTGTAGAGTTTGAGCAGGACTAGATTTGCTGCGCTCACATAGGGAAAGGTGCCAAAAGATAACAAAACTAGGACCAACACAAATATGCTCCTTGGTTGTTTGTTCTTTGTTGCAACAGACTGTGCATGACCACAGTACATCGGTAGATGCACATGGTGCTGGTGCATCCACTGTCCCGTGCAACTCATTAGCTGATGTTAATCTAAGGCCCTGTTTGGTTAAAAACTCCCTAGTCCCTACCTGCTTGGTTCCAGGGACTAAACATGGACTAGAGGTTATTAAATGACATGCTAAAATACCATGCTACCCCTAGTAATGAACTAATAGAGACAAGGTGTGATGCGTGGCAGGGGCAACTATTGGAAAAAGTCCCAAAAAGACTCCCTCGGGGTCTTCTTTCTTTAGTCCCAAATGCCCACTTTTAGTCCCTAAAAGTCCCTCCTGTTTGGTTTAGATGGGACTGACACGGAGTTTTTTAGTCCCTACACCAAAATGTCACTATAAACAAACACCCTCTAATAATGTCGCTAGAAAATTGATGCAATGCCACAGTTAAAAGCAAATTACATGTTTAACGAATTTTATTGCTAATATAATCTCTATGTTAATATTAATCAATGCCACCGTTTGAGAAATGCTACTGTCTTGCTTTCTTTCCCATTTAGATAAGGTAGATGCTTCTTTTTTTTGGGTTCTGTGTCATCCACCATTATTGACCACTAATTGTTTCCTTTGCACCTCTATGTAAACAGGGTTATCTACTTCACCTCGTTGCCATTGTGACCTTTTGTTGCACTACACAAAACACTTTTGTTTTAAGAGTGTTTTGTGCAGTTCAACCAAAATGTCACACCGACAATGTTGCTTGATTGCTTGATCTTAGTGGAACTGCACAAGAGGAGATCTTACTTCCTATCCGTGTTGGCAAATTTGGTTCAGATCTTCTTCTTGTGAGTTGTTTGAATTCCGCATCATGAGAGGTCAGTACTAGCCTTCTTTCACATGATTCTGCAGTGTGCTTTCATATGTTGTGATACTTGTACGATAATGTTGCTTGATTATAGTGAACTTCACAAATGGAGACAAGACTTCCAATCTGTATGTGCGCCATAATATCCCATTGAGGTAAGATAAGGATATTTCACAACTGTTGGCCTGTATTTTGCCACTTTCATCAGAAAATTAAGTTTAGTACTATACTTGTGCTCCCTAATTGATATGCCAAATCTTACATTGAAGGCGAAGCTTGTCTGTTATTGAACCAAGTGATGCAGGGGGAAGAACAAGCGGAAGAAAAACAAAATTCAACTCCCAGTGTTGTAATCAAGCACTAGAACTGTGATGACACAAGTAATGATATAGTTTTGCATCTTAATTTATTGCTATGGCTGGAACGAGCAATTGTTTTGCCACTGATTTGATGCCACTCTTAATGTAATACATAATTATCTCTACTTGTGCAAACAGGGATCTTCTTTGAAGATACCATATATTTTAGTGGAACTTCACAAGAAGATGTTGGAAACATTAAACTAATCGAGGAGTATATAGTAAGTGTGGCCACCACCGTAGATAGCAACAGATGGTTCCGGAGAAGTGCTTCATCTGTATGCTCTACACAATAAGCCTCCTGACAAAGGTTGGTACTCGCCCACTGATTTCATCCATATGATTGAGCTTTGTCATCTCTATTGGTGTTGTGCTACTGTTTAGATACTGTCATGAAAAAGTGGTATTGTCCTTGAGAAGTGCTTCATCTGTGTTTTTTTAAATATTTCCTTTCCTTTTTTCGAGCAAACAGGGATGCTAGCATTTAGTAGTCCTCTTGTCTTTGCACAACAGGATCATCTTCCTCTGAAGAAGAATATGGAGTACGTGAAGTGACTAGTTCCGATTATGCCAGGATGAAGAAGCCCTGTCTATCTTCTCATCAGAAGGAGCAGTTGAAGGATGGTTACATTACTCCCCACAAGACCAAACTAACTTCAGCTCAGAAGGACTGACAAATCTCCATTATTTTGCTGTGATGCGCGAGTACAATGTTGTTCTAGGATTCTTTCTGGTGAGTTCCATTTTTCTAAAAGTGTACTCTACATGGACCATGTAGGTGCCTATTTAAACTGTCAATTCATAGTACAGTTTGCTTTATACTAATCACTTTTTTGTATTTGTGCAAACATGGGTGCTCAGCTTGATTTCAATGGGAACTGCACAAAATGTTCATGAATACATCAAATCATTCATTTCCACCACAAGAAAGGAGGTGCCGATAAGTTCAAGGCATTGCAACATATAAGGGCGAAATCATACAAGCTACGCGCGAATTTGGTTGATTTTGGTGGAACTGCACAAAAAAGAACAGTCGGTTTATTTAGCATGAGGTGCCATGTCAATGTCTGAACTGATGGCAAACCCTGCCCATTCCACAATCATAGGCATTTGATATTTTGGAATGGGACATCCTTGTCAAATTTTGCTCATTGATTTTAGCAAGACATGCATTTGATATTTTCGAATGGGACGCCCTTTGCTGTCAGCAGCATCGATCAATTTTTTCTTTATTCTTTAGTTGTGAAGTCAATATTTCCTCTGACATGTGAGTCGCTGAGATGCATATTCATCGATTGTTTTGAATGTTCTCTATGAATTTCCAGCCCTGTGTGTTCGATTGCAATGTACAGAAACGCTAAAAAGCTGCTCAAACTCTTTGTACTCCTTCTGTTCCTTTTTACTTCGCACATTGTGAAAGTGCATACTTTTTTGTATAAGATTGATCAAAGTAGAGATTATTTGACTGCAGACAAAACTTGTATGCATACTAGAAAGGACCGGAGGGAGTACATGTGAAACTGCTGCAAACGAGGTGATCACCCTGGGAATAATGCTAGTACATATTGTTTTGCATGTTCATCCAATGCCAGTGATACAGGAATTCGAACTAATCGAAATAAATTCATTGATGCACGGTCGGATTTCATATAAATACAGGAATTCGAACTAATTGAAATAAATTCATTGATGCACGGTCGGATTTCATATAAACATGCCAGACTTCATTACATTTCATACATTCTTCAACTAAAAAAGGGTGCGCTGGAGGTATAATTAATTAACCGAAGCAACCCACCTGTGTCCCGCTGAGCCGAACAGAAGCTTAAGTGACTTAACTCCAGGTGCAGTTGCGTAACTGACATGTGGCCTATTGGGCCCACGTGTCAATCAGCCAACTGCACCAGCAGTTAAGTAGAAGCAGCGTTCTTCTCCAGCGCAGCTCTCCGACTCCACGTCGCCGCCAAGAAGCTAACCGACCGTCAATGGTTAACCATCCTAGCTTGGCTTCAACCGGAGGGTAGCAGCAGTGGCCTTACTTGGACCCAAGCGGCAGCGACCTACCGTGTTCTACTCTTCCTCATTTTTTGTGTGGCGCGGCCTCGTTGGCAGCGGGGCGGGGCCTCGACGGAGCCGGCGATGTCCTCTATCTCGTTGCCGGCGGGCGGTGCCTCGGCTGAGCGGTGAAAATCCTCCCCCATGTTGCCGACAGGGTGGGGCGTCGGCTGAGCCAGTGATGTCCTCTGCCTCGTTGTTGGCAGGGCGGGGCCTCGGCGGAGCTGGCGGTGTCCTCTGCCTCATTGTTGGCATCGTGGGGCCTTGGCGGAGCAGGGCCTCATCGACACCAGCGGAGCGGGGACTCGTCGGAGCTGGCATTGTCCTCTGCCTCGTCCTTGGTCTCACCAAACAGCGCCTCGCCCACTTCATCGCCCTCTTTGTAGGCGGCCACAGCTTCCGCCACCCGCATGCGGTACCGCCAGCGCTCGAGGCGGCCCTTGCGGGCGGAGCGGTACGAGTCGAGCAGCGCCTCCTGCTCCGCATGCTCCGCGGTGATCTGCTCCTCCGCCTGCAGGTGCTCTTGGAGGAGATGGTGGATGTAGGAGGCGTCGGCTTGCGCCTCCCGGAACTGCTCCTCACGCATCTGCCTCACCGTGTCCATATATTGGGCATGGGCCTCGCCGATGGTCATGGTGCAATGCACCGGCAAGGATGGCACGGAGGAGGGGGTTGGCACCGGATCATCGACTACCATGTTCTCCATTGGGACATCGTCGTCCTCCGGCTGCCTGCCGGCTAGCCGGTCGACAGCAATGGTTACCATATCCTTGTGGTCCATCGTCCGCCCATCCCAAAGAGCGCTGGAGCGCGAGGAAGCCATGGTGGGCAATAATGGTGTGGATAGGAGAAAGGGAACGGATGCGGATGACTGCGGCTATGACCAGCGCAGCAGTTTATATAGCAATGGTGGGCGGTGGAGGTTCGAACGTGTGGCGTCGGAGTAGCCGCCTCGTCAACCGTGTATAATTAATGTGGGTGGCAGATGGATGGACGGATGGCACTTGTGTCGTTTGAAGACGGAGCAATCGCCTGCACCGGGAAGCGGGGCGGGCGGCACTGACTGTTTCGGGCGGAAAGCATGCGCGGGCGAGGAGATGACTTTACTTGGAGAGGATGACAATGGGGACCCACCAGGGCCATAGCCTCACATATGCAAGTGCCTCCTTATTATATATATTTTTCTTCCTCCTGGTTTCGTGACATCACGGTCCCACACCATTGTCAACCTATGTACTCCCTCCTTTCCGGTTTATAGGGCTTATCTCAAAATTTTAGTTTTTCTATTTTATAAGGCTCAATTTGGTTGTTTTCCATCACATGTTCAGATTCCAAGGTGCATTAAATCATTGCATGCAAGTATTAAGAGAAAATTGACCAATGCATGTACTTTATGCATGCATGCATTGCAATTAATGCATTGATAAACATAATTTTTTGAGGATAACAAGGGCATTAATTAGGTGCTTTTGCAAAACTACAAAAAGTATTCCACCACTCGCCATCTACCTTGATTGGTGAGATTTTTGAATTGAGCACTATAAACCGGAATGGAGGGAGTAGTCAATAAACGAGAGAATTGCACAAGAAGCGGCCGACAGCTGGGACCAAGCAACTCGAGCAGTATTTGTGTTTTTGAGGTGTGAGCACTGCAGAGTTTTTTGATGTTTAGCCCAGATATTAATTTTTCTCCTCTGAACAACAACGAAAACATCACTGCAGGTATTAACTGGGCGGGTTGTGGCCAGTCTAGCCCAGGCCAGATATCCAGCCCAGATATTAATTTTTTTCAAGCTGAAAATGGCTAGCCCAGCTATACTTTAGGAATACCTAGGCAAGGTCAAGTTTTATTTCTCCGCCCCGCTGGGCTGGAAATCTTTCCTAGGAGGGATGCACTAGGCTTAACAAGAAGATGGGCTTTAAGAAATAATAAATGGGATGTAATTATAAAAACTAGGCAGTAACTATAAAAAAATGCACCAAACACGTAATTACTTTACAAAATATTATTTTTGGATATTGAAAATTTTAATTTCATTAATTGTTGCGAGCGCAATGTTTCGTTGGAGTTTTACGTAATATAAGTTTATATTGAAATTGTATTTAATCTGACTAGAATTTCGGGATAAAAATATTTTGGATCCCATCAAAATGTGGGAAATTTTATTGAATTCTGTTTTGAACGGTTGGTTGAAATGGGTTGTACTTTTAACAAACTATAAATGGGTTGTAGTAAATTCCATTAGAATTCAAAAATGGGCTGCACATTCTTACAAATCTCAAATGGGCTATAAGTTCTCTGCCACACACTTCTGGCCTTACTAAGTTGACGTGTCCCGTAAAAAAATAGAGTTGACGCGTATGCAAGGCTTTGTCAACTTATAGTCAACACACGATTCTAGCAACAGTGGCCGTTGGATGTCCATCCAACGGATGCCATGCTTCTTCTTCAATCTCGGATATTCTTGATTAACCCACCCAAAAAATGATTCCTCCCCCTAACATCTGGGGCGCACCGTTTCACAAGCTGACATGTGGGCCTACTAAGTTGACGTACCAAGGGCTTTGTCAAGTTAGTCAATATAAACGATTCTAGTTGCAGTGACCGTATGATGTCCATCCAACGGCTGTCGTGCTTCTTCAACCTCTGGTCTTCTTGCTCCATCCGCCGAAAGCAGCGCCGGTCGTGCCGCCTGCTCCTGCCTCCCGTGGCCGGCTGCGCTGCCGCGGAGGCCTCACCTGTTGGAAATATGCCCTAGAGGCAATAATAAAAGTGTTATTATTATATTTCTTTGTTCATGATAATAGTATTTTATTCATGCTATAACTGTATTATCCGGAAATCGTAATACACGTGTGAATACATAGACCACAATATGTCCCTAGTGAGCCTCTAGTTGACTAGCTCGTTGTGATCAACATATAGTCATGATTTCCTGGCTATGGACATTGGATGTCGTTGATAACGGGATCACATCATTAGGAGAATGATGTGATGGACAAGACCCAATCCTAAGCCTAGCACAAAGATCGTGTAGTTCGTATGCTAAAGCTTTTCTAATGTCAAGTATTTTTTCCTTAGACCATGAGATTGTGCAACTCCCGGATACCGTAGGAATGCTTTGGGTGTACCAAACGTCACAACGTAACTGGGTGGCTATAAAGGTGCATTACAGGTATCTCCGAAAGTGTCTGTTGGGTTGGCACAAATCGAGACTGGGATTTGTCACTTCGTGTAAACGAAGAGGTATCTCTGGGCCCACTGGGTAGGACATCATCATAATGTGCACAATGTGATCAAGGAGTTGATCACGGGATGATGTGTAACGGAACGAGTAAAGAGACTTGCCGGTAACGAGATTGAACAAGGTATCGGTATACCGACGATCGAATCTCGGGCAAGTACAATACCGCTAGACAAAGGGAATTGTATACGGGATCGATTGAGTCCTTGACATCGTGGTTCATCCGATGAGATCATCGTGGAACATGTGGGAGCCAACATGGGTATCCAGATCCCGCTGTTGGTTATTGACCGGAGAACGTCTCGGTCATGTCTGCATGTCTCCCGAACCCGTAGGGTCTACACACTTAAGGTTCGGTGACGCTAGGGTTATAAAGGAAGCTTGTATGTGGTTACCAAATGTTGTTCGGAGTCCCGGATGAGATCCCGGACGTCGCGAGAAGTTCCGGAATGGTCCGGAGGTAAAGATTTATATATGGGAAGTCCTGTTTTGGTTACCGGAAAAGTTTCGGGCGTTATCAGTAATGTACCGGGACCACCGGGAGGGTCCCGGGGGTCCACCAAGTGGGGCCACCTGCCCCAGAAGGTTGCGTGGGCTAAGTGTGGGAGGGGACCAGCCCCTAGGTGGGCTGGTGCGCCCCCCACAAGGGACCCAAGGCGCAAGGGAGAGTGGGAGGGGGCAAACCCTAGTCCAGATGGGCCTTAAGGCCCACCTAGTGGGCGCCTCCCCTCTCTCCCCCTCTTGGCCGCCTCCCCAAGTCCCATCTAGGGCTGGCCGCACCCCTTGGGGTGGGAAACCCTAAAGGGGGCGCAGCCCTGTTCTCCCCTATATAAATAGAGGCATGGGGCTGCCCATAACACATGAGAACTTCTCCTCTTGGTGCAGCCCTGCCTCTCCTCCTCCTCCTCTCCCGTGGTGCTTGGCGAAGCCCTGCTGGATTGCCACGCTCCTCCATCACCACCACGCCGTTGTGCTGCTGTTGGATGGAGTCTTCCTCAACCTCTCCCTCTCTCCTTGCTGGATCAAGGCATGGGAGACGTCACCGGGCTGTACGTGTGTTGAACGCGGAGGTGCCGTCCGTTCGGCACTAGGATCTCCGGTGATTTGAATCACGACGAGTACGACTCCTTCAACCCCGTTCTCTTGAATGCTTCCGCTTAGCAATCTACAAGGTTATGTAGATGCACTCTCCTTCCCCTCGTTGCTAGTCTCTCCATGGATAGATCTTGGTGACTCGTAGGAAAATTTTGAATTTCTGCTACGTTCCCCAACAGTGGCATCATGAGCTAGGTCTATTGCGTAGATTCTTTGCACGAGTAGAACACAAAGTAGTTGTGGGCGTTGATTTTGTTCAATATGCTTACCGTTACTAGTCCAATCTTGTTTCGACGGTATTGTGGGATGAAGCGGCCCGGACCGACCTTACACGTACTCTTACGTGAGACAGGTTCCACCGATTGACATGCACTTGGTGCATAAGGTGGCTAGCGGGTGCCAGTCTCTCCCACTTTAGTCGGAACGGATTCGATGAAAAGGGTCCTTATGAAGGGTAAATAGCAATTGGCATATCACGTTGTGGTCTTGCGTATGTAAGAAACGTTCTTGCTAGAAACCCATAGCAGCCATGTAAAACATGCAAACAACAATTAGAGGACGTCTAACTTGTTTTTGCAGGGTATGCTATGTGATGTGATATGGCCAAGAAGAATGTGATGAATGATATGTGATGTATGAGATTGATCATGTTCTTGTAATAGGATTCACGACTTGCATGTCGATGAGTATGACAACCGGCAGGAGCCATAGGAGTTTTCTTTATTTATTGTATGACCTGCGTGTCATTGAACAACGCCATGTAACTTACTTTACTTTATTGCTAAACGCGTTAGCCATAGAAGTAGAAGTAGTCGTTGGCGTGACAACTTCATGAAGACACGATGATGGAGATCATGATGATGGAGATCATGGTGTCAAGCCAGTGACAAGATGATCATGGAGCCCCGAAGATGGAGATCAATGGAGCTATATGATATTGGCCATATCATGTCACAACTATATAATTGCATGTGATGTTTATTATGATTATGCATCTTGTTTACTTAGAATGACGGTAGTAAATAAGATGATCCCTTACAACAATTTCAAGAAGTGTTCTCCCCTAACTGTGCACCGTTGCTACAGTTTGTCGCTTCTAAGCACCACGTGATGATCGGGTGTGATGGATTCTTACGTTCACATACAACGGGTGTAAGACAGTTTTACATAGCGAAAACACTTAGGGTTAACTTGACGAGCCTAGCATGTACAGACATGGCCTCGGAACACGGAGACCGAAAGGTCGAGCATGAGTCGTATAGTAGATATGATCAACATGAAGATGTTCACCGATGATGACTAGTCCGTCTCACGTGATGATCGGACACGGCCTAGTTGACTCGGATCATGTAATTACTTAGATGACCAGAGGGATGTCTATCTAAGTGGGAGTTCATAAGATGAACTTAATTATCCTGAACATAGTCAAAAGATTTTTGCAAATTATGTCGTAAGCTCGCGCTTTAGTTCCACTTTTTAGATATGTTCCTAGAGAAAATATAGTTGAAAGTTGATAGTAGCGATTATGCGATCAGTAGAAAGCTTATGTCCTTAATGCACTGCTCAGTGTGCTGAACCCCAAACGTCGTTTGTGGATGTTGCGAACATCGGACATACACATTTTGATAACTACGTGATAGTTCAGTTAAACGGTTTAGAGTTGAGGCACTAAAGACGTTTTCGAAATGTCGCGGAACATATGAGATGTTTCAAGGGCTGAAATTGAGATTTCAGGCTCGTGCCCACATCAAGAGGTATGAGACCTCCGACGATTTTCTTAGCCTGCAAACTAAGGGAGAAAAGCTCAATCGTTGAGCTTGTGCTCAGATTGTCTGAGTGCAACAATCACTTGAATCGAGTGGGAGTTGATCTTCCAATAAGATGGTGATGTTTCTCCAAAGTCATTGCCACCAAGCTGCTGGAGCTTTGTGATGAACTATAACATATCAGGGATAGATATGATGATCCTTGAGGTATTCGTGATGTTTGACACCGCGAAAGTAGAAATCAAGAAGGAGCATCAATTGTTGATGGTTGGTGAAACCACTAGTTTCAAGAAGGGCAAGGGCAAGAAGGGATACTTCATGAAACGGCAAATCAGCTGCTGCTCTAGTGAAGAAACCCAAGGTTGAACCCAAACCCGAGACTAAGTGCTTCTGTGATAAGGGGAATAGTCACTAGAGCGGAATTACCCTAGATACTTGGTAGATGAGAAGGCTGGCAAGGTCGATAGAAGTATATTGGATATACATTATGTTAATGTGTACTTTACTAGTACTCCTAGTAGCACCAGGGTATTAGATACCGGTTCGGTTGCTAAGTGTTAGTAACTCGAAATAAAAGCTACGGAATAAACGGAGACTAGCTAAAGGTGAGCTGACGATATGTGTTGGAAGTGTTTCCAGGTTTGATGTGATCAAACATCGCACGCTCCCTCTACCATCAAGATTAGTATTAAACCTGAATGGTTTATTGAATCTCGATCGTAGTGATACACATTTTCATGCCAAAAGATAGTAATGATAGTACCACTTACTGGTGGCACTGCCATGTAAGTCATATTGGTTTAAAACTCATGAAGAAGCTCCATGTTGATGGATCTTTGGACTCACTCATTTTTGAAAGTTTGAGACATGCGAACCATGTCTATTGGTATATATGCATGAAGAAACTCCATGCAAATGGACCGTTTTGACTCACTTGATTTTGAATCACTTGAGACATGCAAATCATACCACATGGGCAAGATGACTGAAAGCCTCGGTTTCAGTAAAATGGAACAAGATAGCAACTTGTTGGAAGTAACACATTTTGATGTGTGCATTCCAATGAGTGTTGAGGCATGCAGTGGATATCGTTATGTTCTTACTTCACAGATGATTCGAGTAGATGTTGAGAATATTTACTTGATGAAACACAAGTCTGAATTATTGAATGGTTCAAGTAATTTCAGAGTGAAGTAGAAGATCATTGTGACAAGAGGATAAAATATCTATGATATGATCATAGAGATGAATATCTGAGTTACGAGTTTTGGCACACAATTAAGACATTGTGGAAACTGTTTCGCAATTAATACCGCCTGGAACACCATAGTGTGATGGTGTGTCCGAACATCATAGTTGCACCCTATTGGATATGCTGCGTACCATGATGTCTCTTATCAAATTACCACTATTGTTCATGGGTTAGGCATTAGAGACAACCACATTCACTTCAAATAGGGCACCACGTAATTCCGTTGAGATGACACCGTATGAATTATGGTTTAGAGAAACCTAAGTTGTCGTTTCTTAAAGGTTTGGGGCTGCGACACTTATGTGAAAAACTTTCAGGATTGATAAGCTCGAACCCAAAGCGGATAAAATGCATCTTCATAGGACACCCAAAACAGTTGGGTATACCTCCTAATTCAGATTCAAAAGCAATATGGATTGTTTCTTGAATCGGGTCCTTTCTCGAGGAAAGGTTTCTCTCGAAAGAGTTGAGTGGGAGGATGGTGGAGACTTGATATGGTTATTGAACCATCACTTCAACCAGTGTGTATCAGGGCACATGAAGTTGTTCATGTGGCACCTACACCAATTGAAGTAGAAGCTTATGATAGTGATCATGAAGTTTCGGATCAAGTCACTGCCGTACCTCGTAGGGTGACAAGGATACGTACTACTTCAGAGTGGTACGTAATCCTGTCTTGAAGGTCATGTTGCTAGACAACAATGAACCTACGAGCTATGGAGAAGCGACGGTGGGCTCATATTCCGACAAATGTTTAGAAGACATGAAATCCGAGATAGGATCCATGTATCAGAACAAAGCATGGACTTTGGCGGACTTGCCCAATGATCGGCAAGCCATTTGATAAATGGATCTTTTAAGAAGAAGACGGACATGGATGGTAATGTCACCATCTATGAAGCTCGACTTGTGGCGAAGAGTTTTTCACAAGTTCAAGGAGTTGACTACGATGAGTTTTTCTCATCCGTAGCAATGCTTAAGTCCGTCGGAATCATGTTAGCATAAGCTGCATTTATGAAATCTGGCAGATGGATGTCAAAACGAGTTTCCTTACCAACTTTCGTAAGGAAAGGTTGTATGTGATACAATCAGAAAGGTTTTGTCGATCCTAAGGATGCTAAAAGGTATGCTAGCTCCAGCAATCCTTCCATGGACTGGAGTAAGCATCTCGGAGTTGGAATGTATGCTTTGATGAGATGATCAAAGATTTTGGGTTTGTACAAAGTTTATGAGAAACTTGTATTTCCAAAGAATTGAGTGGGAGCACTATAGAATTTCTGATGAGTATATGTTGTTGACATATTGATGATCAGAAATGAATTTCTGGAAAGCCTGGATTAAGCTACTTGAGCATTAAGCATCAAGATCTATAAGGATAGATCAAAACGCTTAATGGTACTTTCAAATGAGCACATACCTTGACATGATCTTGAAGGTGTTCAAGATGGATCAGTCAAAGAAGAAGTTCTTGCCTGAGTTGTAAGGTACGAAGTTAAGACTTAAAGCTCGACCACGGCAGAATAGAGAGAAAGGACGAAGGTCGTCCCCTGTGCTTAAGACGTAGGCTCTTCAGTATGCTATGTTGTGTACCGCACCTGAAGTGTGCCTTGCCATGAGTCAGTCAAGGGGTACAAGAGTGATCCATGAATGGATCACAGGACAGCGGTCAAAGTTATCCTTAGTAACTAGTGGACTAAGGAATTTTCTCGATTATGGAGGTGGTAAAAGAGTTCGTCGTAAAGGTTACGTCGATGCTAGCTTAACACCTATCTGGATAGCTCTGAGTAGAGATACCGGATATGTATAATGGAGCAACAATTTAGAATAGCTCCAAGTAGAACAGTTATTTGGAATGGCTCCAAATAGAACGTGGTAGCTGCATCTAGGAGATGACATAGAGATTTGTAAAGCACACACGGATCTGAAAGGTTCAGACCCGTTGACTAAAAACCTCTCTCACAAGCGACATGATCAAACCCAGAACTCATTGAGTGTTAATCACATAGTGATGTGAACTAGATTATTGACTCTAGTAAACTCTTTGGATGTTGGTCACATGGAGATGTGACCTGTCAGTGTTAATCACATGGTGATGTGAACTAGATTATTAACTCTAGTGCAAGTGGGAGACTGTTGGAAATATGCCCTAGAGGCAATAATAAAAGTGTTATTATTATATTTCTTTGTTCATGATAATAGTCTTTTATTCATGCTATAACTGTATTATCCGGAAATCGTAATACACGTGTGAATACATAGACCACAATATGTCCCTAGTGAGCCTCTAGTTGACTAGCTCGTTGTGATCAACAGATAGTCATGATTTCCTGGCTATGGACATTGGATGTCATTGATAACGGGATCACATCATTAGGAGAATGATGTGATGGACAAGACCCAATCCTAAGCCTAGCACAAAGATCGTGTAGTTCGTATGCTAAAGCTTTTCTAATGTCAAGTATTTTTTCCTTAGACCATGAGATTGTGCAACTCCCGGATACCGTAGGAATGCTTTGGGTGTACCAAACATCACAACGTAACTGGGTGGCTATAAAGGTGCATTACAGGTATCTCCGAAAGTGTCTGTTGGGTTGGCACGAATCGAGACTGGGATTTGTCACTTCGTGTAAACGAAGAGGTATCTCTGGGCCCACTCGGTAGGACATCATCATAATGTGCACAATGTGATCAAGGAGTTGATCACGGGATGATGTGTTACAGAACGAGTAAAGAGACTTGCCGGTAACGAGATTGAACAAGGTATCGGTATACCGACGATCGAATCTCGGGCAAGTACAATACCGCTAGACAAAGGGAATTGTATACGGGATCGATTGAGTCCTTGACATCGTGGTTCATCCGATGAGATCATCGTGGAACATGTGGGAGCCAACATGGGTATCCAGATCCCGCTGTTGGTTATTGACCGGAGAACGTCTCGGTCATGTCTGCATGTCTCCCGAACCCGTAGGGTCTACACACTTAAGGTTCGGTGACGCTAGCGTTATAAAGGAAGCTTGTATGTGGTTACCAAATGTTGTTCGGAGTCCCGGATGAGATCCCGGACGTCGCGAGGAGTTCCGGAATGGTCCGGAGGTAAAGATTTATATATGGGAAGTCCTGTTTTGGTTACCGGAAAAGTTTCGGGCGTTATCGGTAATGTACCGGGACCACTGGGAGGGTCCCGGGGGTCCACCAAGTGGGGCCACCTGCCCCAGAAGGCTATGTGGGCTAAGTGTGGGAGGGGACCAGCCCCTAGGTGGGCTGGTGCGCCCCCCACAAGGGACCCAAGGCGCAAGGGAGAGTGGGAGGGGGCAAACCCTAGTCCAGATGGGCCTTAAGGCCCACCTAGTGGGCGCCTCCCCTCTCTCCCCCTCTTGGCCGCCTCCCCAAGTCCCATCTAGGGCTGGCCGCACCCCTTGGGGTGGGAAACCCTAAAGGGGGCGCAGCCCCCTTCTCCCCTATATAAATAGAGGCATGGGGCTGCCCATAACACATGAGAACTTCTCCTCTTGGTGCAGCCCTGCCTCTCCTCCTCCTCCTCTCCCGTGGTGCTTGGCGAAGCCCTGCTGGATTGCCACGCTCCTCCATCACCACCACGCCGTTGTGCTGCTGTTGGATGGAGTCTTCCTCAACCTCTCCCTCTCTCCTTGCTGGATCAAGGCATGGGAGACGTCACCGGGCTGTACGTGTGTTGAACGCGGAGGTGCCGTCCGTTCGGCACTAGGATCTCCGGTGATTTGAATCACGACGAGTACGACTCCTTCAACCCCGTTCTCTTGAATGCTTCCGCTTAGCAATCTACAAGGGTATGTAGATGCACTCTCCTTCCCCTTGTTGCTAGTCTCTCCATGGATAGATCTTGGTGACTCGTAGGAAAATTTTGAATTTCTGCTATGTTCCCCAACATCACCGCCCCCTACTACTCCCACTACTGGCCAGGCCATCCCTCCACTCACCCACACCCCCTATTATTCTACGGCAACGGCAGCACAGCTGAACCAGTGAACCCTTGTACTCCTCTCCGCGTGTGCATCCACTGCCGCGTCTTCCCCGGCTCCGCGTCGTCCCCTTCCTAGGCCTCGCTGTCGTCCACCGCCGTGGTGCTCTCGGCACGGCGTGGTCAACATGGTCAAGGAAGGAATTCCGTCGGACTTGGACTGTACATGGAGAGCCTGATAGCTGGGTCCACGGCAGCCGCAAGGAAGTGCCTCCTTATTATGCGCAAAATGATTATTCCTTCACCTGACAGTGGGGACCCACCGGACGGGCCACCGCATTTCGCGAAAAAAAATGATTCGCCGCCTGACTGCTGGGACCCACCAGCTACATCTTCGCACGCAAGGAAGTGCGTCCAAAAAAATGATTCGCCCCTGAGGGAGTCCTGGATTAGGGGGTATCCGGACAGCCGGACTGTATACATCGTCCGGACTATTGAAGCGTGAAGATACAAGACTCGAGACTTCGGCCCGTGTCTAGATGGGACTCTCCTTGGCGTGGAAGGCAAGCTTGGCGATCTGAATATTATGTTTCCTTCCTTGTAACCGACTCCATGTAAACCCTAGCCCTCTCTGGTGTCTATATAAACCGGAGAGGTTGGTCCTTAGAAGACCGATCACAGTTACAATCATACCATCATAGGCTAGCTCTTAGGGTTTAGCCTCTATGATCTCGTGGTAGATCTACTCTTGATGAGGACATCAATACCATTGTTACACCCACAGCCCCTGCTGCTATACATATTGGACCAATTACTAGAGCTCACGCACGCCAGCTAAATTACTAGGTACTTTCGTTTCTTGGTAATGATTCTAATGTTCATGAGAATATGATGCTGCCTAAATTGGATACATTTGTTTTCCTTACAAATGAAGGGCCTAGCTTGGAGAAGGATGAACATTGGAGCAAGAAAAAACATGGAGATGATGGCATGCGCAAGGGGAACAAGAACGGAGTTACGAGTGATGATTTCAGGTCTTTGAAGCCACCATAACGAGTGCATGAAGCCTTGGACGAAATATACAAGATGCCACTTCATAAATTTCGTCCAGAGGCTATTATAGGTGCTGCGTCACCTTTTTATTGGGCCAAGCCCATGTAATTTCGAAATACATCAGTATAGGTTATTTTTAGAGTCCGTATGTGTGGGGAAACAAGAGATAGGGTTGATTTCGGACCCCTCCACCAAGGGCCACGAAATTCCCCCTCTCTTCCTCCATATATACAGCCCTTAGGGCACCGTTTAGACTTTGGGTTTTGTTTAGATTAAAGTTCGCCATAGCTGCAACTTCGCGTACTTCGTTTGTGTTCAACGACCAGACAAAGGCGTCACAGAACCCCACCTTGATCAATAAAGCTTTCATCTTATATTCACAATATCCAGATTGCAATCTCAGTTTCTTGCTTGTTCTTCGTTTGCTCGCAGGAAACAGACCCTCGTGGTCAGGTTGATCGTGCTCCGGCGTGGTCAATAACCTCTCGGAGTTGGTTTAGCGATTGCTAAGGCGCGACGTCCTCGCACGTTCGTAGTCGGATCGTCAAAGTCGACTTCCACCAAAGCGAAACCCATCATCTCATCGAAAGACGGGACACCTTTGCCTCTATCAAGTGGTATCAGATTTCTAGGTTGCTCGGTGAGATTTTACAGTTTTTCGTAGTTTAGATCGAGTCTGTTCTTCATACCTATAGTCCACGAAAAAAGCCACAAAAAAATTAGGGTTAGTTCATCATATCCGAACCAATCTGAGCCTTTGCATAATCTTTTTAGGGTTTTGCTTTGTTGAATTTGCGGTTGCATTGTCGTGTCTAGTTGCTCGTCTTAGCGTCTAGTCTTTTAGAGTTTCGACTTCTGGTCATAAGTTGTCACGCCTCCACCGCACCATCATCATCGCCCCTGCCACCTACCACCACCGCTCCGAATCCGTATCCATGTACCACCACCAATCCGTGTCCATATACCACCACCGATCCATATCCATATACTACCACCGCTACCACCACCGCTGCCATATACCACCACCATATATCCACCACCAATCCGAGTTCCTTGCATATTAGGTTTGTTTTCGAGATCCATCTAGTTTCCGCTTCGTGTTTCCTTGCTGGAGTAGGTTTCGGAAAAAAAAGAGTCCGGAAACCACCCTCCATTTAGGCCCAAAATTTTCCGAAAACGCATTTGTCGAAAAAAATTCTGGCTATCCTATTTTTAGGTGTTTCTAAGCGTATTGAGATAGTCGCCCTTATAGAAAGTTTTTTTTTGACCCGTTTCCAGTTTTTGGGTCCGGTCAGTTGGAAAAAAAACTTTTGGTCAAAAAAAATTCGTGCCCATCCTGTCAGTTTGACCTGGGAAGAGTTTTGAGACACTCGCCATTATAGTGATTTTTTGCAAAAAAAAGCAGCGCAAAAAAAACCAGCGAAAAAAATTCTAGAGTGTGCTTTTCCCTTGTTTACGTGCAGCGCCGTGATTTTGTTAGTGTTCTAGGCTCGCGTCTCTAGCACGGTCTAGCCTAGGACCAGCACAGTACCATCGTTGAGCGTTTATTCAACTTTGCATCTCTGAATTGATTTTAAAAATGCATGAGTTAACTAAGGAAAACATTGAGCGTATGAATGCTAAATATAAACTTGCTGGATATAAGGGTAGAAAACATGTTGTGTTTGCACCTGGAGATCTTGTTTGGTTACATTTGCGTAAGGATAGATTTCCTTATTTGCGCAAATCAAAGCTAATGCCACGTGCTGATGGTCCCTTTAAGGTGTTAGAGAAAATAAATGATAATGCATATAAACTTGAGCTGCCTGCAGATTTTGGGGTTAGTCCCACTTTTAACATTGCAGATTTGAAGCCTTATTTGGGTGAGGAAGATGAACTTCTGTCGAGGACGACTTCATTTCAAGAACGGGAGGATGATAAGGACATCAATACCATTGTTACACCCACAGCCCCTGCTGCTATACATATTGGACCAATTACTAGAGCTCGCGCACGCCAGCTAAATTACCAGGTACTTTTGTTTCTTGGTAATGATTCTAATGTTCATGAGAATATGATGCTACCTAAATTGGATACATTTGTTTTGCTTACAAATGAAGGGCCTAGCTTGGAGAAGGATGAATATTGGAGCAAGAAAAAGCATGAAGATGATGGCATGCGCAAGGGGAACAAGAACGGAGTTATGAGTGATGATTTCAGGTCTTTGAAGCCACCATAACGAGTGCATGAAGCCTTGGACGAAATATACAAGATGCCACTTCATAGCTTTCGTCCAGAGGCTATTATAGGTGTTTCGTCACCTTTTTATTGGGCCAGGCCCATGTAATTTCAAAATACATTAGTATAGGCTATTTTTAGAGTCCGTATGTGTGGGGAAACAAGAGATAGGGTTGATTTCAGACCCCTCCACCAAGGGCCACGAAATTCCCCCTCTCTTCTTCCATATATACAGCCCTAGGGCACCGTTTAGACTTTGGGTTTTGTTTAGATTAAAGTTTGCCATAGCTGCAACTTCGCGTACTTCGTTTGTGTTCAACGACCAGACAAAGGCGTCACAGAACCCCACCTTGATCAATAAAGCTTTCATCTTATATTCGCAATATCCAGATTGCAATCTCAGTTTCTTGCTTGTTCTTCGTTTACTCGCAGGAAACAGACCCTCATGCTCAGGTTGATCGTGCTACGGCATGGTCAATAACCTCTCGGAGTTGGTTTAGCGATTGCTAAGGCGCGACGTCCTCGCATGTTCGTAGTCGGATCGTCAAAGTCGACTTCCACCAAAGCGAAATCCATCATCTCATCGAAAGACGGGACACCTTTGCCTCTGTCAACTCTTGTACTAGCCATATCTTCAATATTAATCAAGCAGGAAGTAGGGTTTTACCTCCATCGAGAGGGCCTGAACCTGGGTAAACATCTGTGTCCCTTGCTTCCTGTTACCATCAGCCTTGACGCACAGATTGGGACCCCCTACCCGAGATCCGCCGGTTTTGACACCGACATTGGTGCTTTCGTTGAGAGTTCCTCTGTGTCGTCGCTACAGGGCTTGATGGCGCCTCCAATCGTCAACAACACGGTCCAGGGCGAGACATTTCTCCCCGGACAGATCTTTGTGTTCGGCGGCTTCGCACTGCGGGCCAATTCGCTTGGCCATCTGGAGCAGATCGACAGCTATGCCCCCGGCCACTAGGTTAGGTTCGGAAACTTGAACTACACGGCGGACATTCGCGGAGACTTGATCTTCGACGGATTTGGGCCTGTGCCAGGAGCACTGAACAGTCACGATGAGCACGGCTTGGACCTACTGTCAGACGATGCGCGGGATATCACCCCGGCAGAATCCTCGGATCTAAATCTGGAGCAGGTTGCGTTGCCTAAGGACGGAGGGCTGGACCCCGCCCCGCAGGCTGGACACTCATCGGCGGTGGAGCCGAACACAGGTCTCACCTCTGTGGAAGCCTATAACCCCGGGCCCCCGGACTCTTATCCGGTTGTTGGTTCCGGTCCGCACACCCTTGAGCTGGCCGAGCCAGGCTGGGCTCCGGTAATGGAGTTTACCGCTGCGGACATCTTTCAACACTCGCCCTTTGGCGACATGCTGAACTCATTGAAGTCTCTCTCTTTGTCAGGAGGCTCTGGGCCGAACTATGTCCGGCTTGAGTGGGAAGCAGGCGACGACGGAATTCGCTGCCCACCCACCACCCACTTCATTGCCACGGTCGATGATTTAACCGACGTGCTTGACTTCGACTCCGAAGACATCGACGGTATGGACGACGATGCAGGAGAATTACAGGAGCCACCGCTCACAGGGAGGTGGACGGCCACCTCCTCATACGATATATATATGGTGGACACTCCGAAGGAAACCAATGGCGAAGAGGCAACGGAGGATAACCCCTCAAGAAGAAAAGCAAAGCATGGGCGTCGTCGGCGACGCTCCAAGCCCCGCCACATCAACACCTGCCCCGGAGACGAAAGCAATCCAGATGGTGCCGAAGAGGAATACAGCCCTGATCAGCCTACCTTCAAGCAGGCCGGACCGGTCACGATGGGATACTTGGAGAGGGACAACCATACACCCCCCCCCTCCGACGACGAGGTAAGCCTCGGCAATGACGAATTCGGCGTACCTGAAGATCCAGTGGAACAAGTTCGCTTCAAGCGACGGCTCATGTCCATGGCAAGGAGCCTGCAAAGGAAGCAAGAGCAGCTTAAAGCAAACCAAGACTTGCTAATGGATAGGTGATCAAGGTACTGGCCACCGAAAAGTACGGACTCGACAGCCCCAACAAAGGGCATGCACCGCACAATTGCCTACCTCAACCTAAGCAGGAGAACCCAAGGCACACACCCCGATGTCCACACATCATTATGGTCCAAGACAGCAAAAAGGATACACGAAGAGGCACCCTAAAGCCTCGGCGCAATGGTCATAGACGACAAGTAAAGGAAACTGGTGCCAAGTCCATCAACTCCCAGTCCGGTCAACGGACAAAGAGCAGCTCAAGCCTATTCGGCTCGAGCCACATACTCGATCAACCATGTGAAATTCATGGTACTCCTAGAAGGACGGCAAAGCATACCAATAGAGAATGTCGGATCCTCAAAACAAAGTGGTTGGTCGTGTGCCAGAAACAATGATGGGGGCGTCTAGTCAAGAGACCCCCAGAGTATAAAGTACGGCCGATCGCCCCCGATCACACCAAGCACAACAATTCAATTGTCGTACCCCTAGACCTAGTAGTCCTGGGGCTCCATGATACATAAAGCCCTCGCTGGTATGAAACCAGAAATAACATCTTTTCAAAAGATGCCAGGTGTAAAGGCCAAGTCTATTGGCCCACCATTCTAACGGTTGTTTTCGAATCAACAAAAAATGCCACGCCAAATATTAATTCTTCGACACCTTCCCCTCATGTGGTAATTTACCGTATGACAACGGGATGAACCACGTTGGCTAGATTCCACGTGGTAAATCATTAGGCCAACGTCGTGTGATATAATCACACTTATAGGCCAGGCCGAACTCCGCACTTAGAGCGGAAACTACACAGCTGCCGGAGTAGCGAGTCGTGCATGCCTATCAAAATTTTGATATGACAGCCAACTATCCGGACACCAACTGAGGAGTCCGCGCTATTTCACGGTATAACGGTTGGGCTCACCAGGGTCCAATCAGGAACCCTTAGACCGACCAAAAGAGGACGTTCAGCTGCCTCATAGCATTTGCCTTTACAAACTAACTTTGACGCAGAACAGGATTGGCGGCGTGGAATCAGCCCGGACACACAATGGCAGGAACATGCAGGTAGAAGGTAGTTCGGATTCACTCTTGATCCACTCACAACCCCCTCCAGTCCGGCCATCACAGGTTCCGCCAAAAACACCTCTTTTCATACATCGTACTCATATGCATAGACATATCATCCTACTACAATAAGTAGATTTAAATAACACTTACCGGCCGGCGTTTATCGCCGACGCCTTTTTGCCAAAAATGGCAGCCACGCTTCGTGTTATGCCTGGTTATGCCAGGGGCAGCACAGCACGGCAATAAAGTCCGACCACCTTTTTGGTCGCTCGGCACCCCGAACTTATAGCACTATATGCATCAGCTCTGAATCATGTCTTGGGTCATTGGTTGGGTTTGCCTGACTCCCATGTTTTGGTACCTTACGTTCCGTTCTATCAGCTAAGGTAGCACTGGGAGAACTACTGCGATTGTGTCCCGGTTTTGCCGGACGAGCACCTCAGTAGAGAAAGCCAAAAACCGACTGTCATGATGCAGCGAGAGCTGGTCAGCTGTTCAAGAGGTTGTAAAATCCTTAAAGATTTATTCCGCACAACGCCATTATAAATGCAGAGTGCGATGGATCGGTCTTTTGATCAGGCGCTAATAGATCCCCTAGTTCGGCCTTCCGAACACTAGGGGCTGTGCCGACCATACTCGAATTCCTATGGCTAAGTGAGGGAAATAAAGCCGTATAGTCCGATTGCCTGGTTCGTGGTGAGAAACACCTCCTTAAAAGGACCCAACTATGGGATCAAGAGCGTTCAGATATACCCCGAACACCCCCGTATTCTTTTTTACGTGGGGACAGAAGCCGACGACTAGCCAACTCTTAGGATGTACATACAATAAACAGCTGCACAGGAAGAACATATGTTTAAACAAAATAAAAATGCCATTATCCCATATTACAAAAAGCGGCACGAATGCCCTCAGGGAAATATAATGTCTTTGGCACATTTATCCGCCGCAAGGCGGGCCCCATTCAGTACACCTTCATAGTACAGCTCGGGCTTGCGGTGCTCCTTACCCTCCGGCGGCCCCTCGGTCATCAGCTTCTCCGTGTCAAGCTTCCCCCAATGCACTTTTGCACGGGTAAACGCCATGCGTGTGCCTTCTATATAGACTGATCGCTTGATAGCATCAAGCCAAGGACAGGCGCCCACAATCTGCTTGACGAGTCCGAAGTAACTGCTTGGAATTGGCTCCACAGGACATAGCTGGACAACTAAGTCCTTCATGGCTAGTTCGGCCGCCTGGTGCAGTTCGACCAGCTGTTTCAGGTGATCGATAAAAGGCACCGGATAGTTCAGCGCTGAATACTGCGACCAGAAATCGCTCTCCGCGGACTTCTTGTCCTCGGTTCAGTGGAATTGGGTGGCATCTGATATTCTGCGAGGAAGATCGGCAAAAACCCCTGGAAAAATAAGAATTCAGCTTGCCGCTTAGGATTCTTCCCTCTATCATGTACAAAGGGCTAAGAATACAGAAGGCCTTACCAGCCGCAACTTTCCGGGCCTCCTGAATGTCCCGCACAGCACCTCGGGCTTCTTCCCGAGCACCTTCTACAGCCTCGAGAGCTTGGGCGAGTTCGGATTCTTTCCCTATCAGACTCTGCTCCAAGCCCTCACTTTTCTTCATAGCTTCCTGGAGCTCTCGCTCAGCTGTGATGACCCTGGCCTCGTGTTTTTCCCGAAGCGCCTGTTCGGCGGCTGCCTTCTCGTTGGCATCAGACACAGCCTTCTTTAGTGCCTCGTATTCGGCACTCGCTCCTAGACCATACAATACAAACAATTTTCACTAAGCACAACTATTCATTCGTGCCAACTTTAAGACAAATGTTTTCAACATACCTTGCTTGTCTTCCAATTGCTTCTTCATGCGGCCAAGTTCTTTCTCGGCCCGTGCAAGGCTCTGCTTCAGTTTGGACACTTCCGGATTATAAGAGGCCGTCCTCTCTGCATACGCATGTTTTCACACAAAGGGGTATACGTCATTCACATAGGCTCCTGCGAAAGTAGAGTATTTGATCCCCTGCCTGGCTCTGTCTCCTCCGACAGATAGTGCATCAGGGGCTACTACTCATATTATGACAATTCCTCAAAGCTTTCTTAGGAAACATACCTCAAAGGCCTTTATAAGGCCAAAGCAGGACTCGTTCAGCCCGCTCTCAGCAGACTAAATCTTCTCAACAACCGCACCCATGAGGGTCAGATGCTCATCGATGATAGACGCGTTCTTCAACGCTGTCGATAGACTGCCGGACAGCTCTGCTCGAACAGAGGAAGCCAGCGGGGTAGGCAGGCCTCCCACCATTGAAGGTGGCTGTTCGCTTGATTCTGGAACCTTAGAGGTCCCGGGGGGCTTATCCGCCCCCGTGTGTCCGGCTCCAGGGATATGTCCTCCCTGGTCCGGGTCCTGTCGAGATGACACCTCAGTGTCACGCCTGGACTTTGGGGAAGGGGCCTGCGGAGGCGTCTCACTCGCCAAGGCGTCTGAGCCCAGCGAATCCTCCGATGAGGACTGTCTGGCGCGAGACCTCGCCGGGCTGTGCAAAATATGGCAACAGTTAAAGCTACTATATCCAAAAACAATCCCGGACGCATATGCGTGTTCGGATTCTGTATACTTACGACTTCTCCAGGGGCTGGGCCCTGGGATCCCACTCCGGGCTGCTGTCGGCAGCCGTGGTGGATGTCTCTGGGAGGGAACCTTTCCCCCTCTTGGGCGATTCGGCCTCCAGGGACGGGGAAGCTGCACGCTTCCTGCCACCTTCAGAGTGAGGCTCGTCCTCCTTTGCTTCCTCCTCTTCGCCTTCTGAAGAGGGAGCGTCGCTTGAGTCTCTGGATTTTGCGTTCGAAGCCTTGGGGCGACGGAGGCCACTCTGGGTCTTCTCGACCTTCTTGGAGGCCTCCTTCTTTGGCGCATCGTAAGGCACGGGGACCAGCATCTTCGACAAAATAGGTCCAGCCGGTTCCTCCGGCAGCGGGGCCGGACAATGTATCCGCTCCACCTTATTTATCCATCCCTGAGGTCACAATGAAACACGATTAAGATGTCTCCCTCATGACATGCCAGCTGAAGCATGAATGGACAGAGTGTGGTTGTAACTTACCAAGCTTGCAGAATGGGATAATTGATACCCACGGTCCTCGGCGGGGCCCGGCCACGATTTGCCGGACTTGAAGAGCACCTTCCAGATATCTTTGTGGGAGGAATCATAAAGCTCCTGAAGGGTTTGGTGCTCGGTTGGGTCAAACTCCCACAGAGTGCAAGCTCGGCACTGACAGAGGAGAACCAGGAGAACTAGCATGACCTGGACTACGTCGACGAGTTTGACGTCCCTATCAACCACACTCTGAACGCACGTCTGGAGCAGTGACAGCTCATCGGACGAGGACCAGTTCGGTCCCTTCTTGGGCCAGGACGTGAGCTGCAGTGGAGCTCCGGATCTGAACTCTGGAGATGCCGCCCACTTTTTGCCGCGTGGTTCGGTGATATAGAACCACTGCTGCTGCCACTCCTTGACGGAGTCATTGAAAGCGCCCTTCGGCCAAGCGGCCTTGGGCATCTTGCTTACCATGGTGCCGCCGCACTCGGCATGCTCGCCACTCACCACCTTGGGTTTCACATTGAAAATCTTCAGCCACAGGCCGAAGTGAGGTGGGATCCGGAGAAAAGCCTCGCACACGACAATGAACGTCGAGATATTGAGGAAGGAGTTGGGGGAAAGATCATGAAAATCAATCCCGTAGTAATACATGACTCCACGAGCAAATGGGTGAAGGGGGAACCCGAGCCCGAGAACAAAATGGGGAAGGAACACGACTCTCTCGTGAGGTTTCGGAGTGGGGACGACCTGTCCCGCCGGTGGGAGACGGTGGCCGATCTTCTGCGCCAGATACCCGGCTCCCCGGAGCTTCTTGATGTCCTTCTCCTGGATGGTCGAGGCCATCCATCTGCCTCCTGCTCCGGATATGGACATCTTAAGAAAACCTCTCTTCGATGGAGAAGAAGAGTGCTTGGGCGTTAGGGCTCGAATAGAGGGGGATGAGCTAGCGGAAAGAGAAGGCGTGGGTAAAAAGAAAGAGACCTCATCTCTTTATAGGGGCGGTAAATGCTTTTTGCACCTCCCCACTTGCCTGGTGGAGCCCGTTCTCCTCCCGCTCGCTGCGATTAGCGGTGCGGTTGTATTATCCACACCCGTCTTGATGAAAATCCCGTAATAAGAGGACACGATCTCTGCTTTGACAAGACGTATCTAGGAAACCGCCTCGCAATATGCGCTGTGGCTGGTTGTGGGAAAACGGTTCGAATAATGACCCGACCGTAATGACATGTCGCGTTGTCTAAAATTTTGTCAGCAGATTGCGTTCGTGAAATATTATTCTCTCTACGGTGGCATATGAAGATCATCTTGTAGATCTAGACACGGTCTACGTGTTCGACAACCATTTTCGAGTATTCGGAGAAGGAACCCGCCTTGCAATGCCGAAGACAATACTGCGCGCCGGACTCATCATCATTGAAGCCTGGTTCAGGGGCTACTGAGGGAGTCCTGGATTAGGGGGTATCCGGACAGCCGGACTGTATACATCGTCCAGACTATTGAAGCGTGAAGATACAAGACTCGAGACTTCATCCTGTGTCCGGATGGGACTCTCCTTGGCATGGAAGGCAAGCTTGGCGATCCGGATATTATGTTTCCTTCCTTGTAACCGACTCCATGTAAACCCTAGCCCTCTCCGGTGTCTATATAAACTGGAGAGGTTGGTCCTTAGAAGACCGATCACAATTACAATCATACCATCATAGGCTAGCTCTTAGGGTTTAGCCTCTACGATCTCGTGGTAGATCTACTCTTGTACTACCCATATCTTCAATATTAATGAAGCAGGAAGTAGGGTTCTACCTCCATCGAGAGGGCCCGAACATGGGTAAAGATCTGTGTCCCTTGCTTCCTGTTACCATCAGCCTTGACGCACAGATCGGGACCCCCTACGCGAGATCCACCGGTTTTGACACTGACAGCCCCCATGACTGCTGGGACCCACCAGCTACATCTTCGCATGCAAGGAAGTGCGTCCGGAAAAAAAAAAGATTCGCCCCCTGACTGTTGGGACCCGTCAGCTACACCTTCGCACGCAAGGAAGTGCGTCCGGGCAAAAAAACAAAACGATTCCCCCCCTGACTGCTGGGACCCACCAGCTACATCTTCGCACGCAAGGAAGTGCCTGACAGTCGGGACCCACCTGGTCGAAGCGTACGTAGCGTTGTCATTCTGGTCGCGAAGTAAGTACATATATACTGGTCGATGTAGAGGCGCGCACATGTCGTAGTAGAGGCGCGTACGTGTCGTAGTAGGGGCGCGCACGTAGCATGTACACGTACGTACATCGGCAAGTGTGCAAGAAATAAAATACGGCCACGTATGTGTACATACGCGCGGGGTCTCGAACGCTTACTCGCGTATACGTACGGCCAGGGCTCGTGTACATGGCTGGGTCGGAACGGAGAAACAGCGTTGTTGTCGTGTTCATGGGGAGGCAACGGAATGCGTCGCGTTCATGGGGAGGCAACGGAATGCGTCGTGTTCATCGGGAGGCAACGGAACGCGTGGGAGCCAACCGGTTTGGACGGAACAGGCGATGGAAATGAGGCCTGGCGTAACGCAGAATGGAGGAAACAGCCTTGTGTTCGACTGGCCACGTTCGAAACAGGATCCTGTTCATCGGGAGGGGTCTGGCGTACCGCAAAACAGAGGAAACGGACCTACTACGGTCGACACGGGGGTCCTGTTGATCGGGAGGGGTGTGGCGTACCGCAAAACGGATGAAACAAACTTGTGTTGGAGCGCTACGGTCGAAACGGGCGTCCTGTTGATCGGAAGGGGTATGGCGTACCGCAAAACGGACGAAACGGACTTGTGTTGGAGCACTACGGTCGAAACAGGGGTCCTGTTCATCGGGAAGGGTGTGGCGTACCGCAAAACGGGACTCCACGGGATACTGTTCATCTCCACCGTCGACCTCCTCCAGCCTCCACGGGCTACCGTCGACCTCCTCCAGCCTCCATGGGCTCCTGTTCATCCAGCCTCCACCATGCGCTACTCCATCGGCTACTGTTCAACCACCCCTCCACGGGAACCCTTCACCATCTACTATTCATCCAGCCCTCCACGGGGTCGTCCTGTTCATCCAGAGGCAATGCCACAGGGTCGTGCATCCACCCCCACCACTCACTGTTCATCCAAACCCCCCACAACGCTCACTGTTCATCCAATCGATCGGCTTCAGTTAGCAGCAGTAGCGAAGGAATCGCTCGATTGGGTTCAGTTAACAGCCATCGATCGATCGCTCGGGTTGAATAACGCATAGCCTGCAATGCAATCGCTCGGGTTCAGTTAGAGCCCAACGCCTCGCTCGGGTTCAGTTAGAGCCAACACCTCGCACACGCGCGCGTATGTGTACGAGAGAAACATGCATCACTCGGCCCCCAACCTCCCACCGTAACCGGGAACTCCCAGAAATTTTCCTCGCCCTCGCTTCTACCACGGTTTTTTCCATCATGGACGGCCCAAAGAATGTCATCCAGTTGCGTCTCCAGCCCGCCCAGGAAGAAAAGCCCATTTTCTGTCATGATTTTTTGTCATAGAAGTAGGATCCCACCACATCTATAATGATACCGGGTTTTGTCACAATTATCGTCATAGAAGTGTCATATGTATGACAGAAAAAAGTTCCGTTCGGTCCAAAATGTCACGGATGTGTCATTTTTTTGTAGTGCATTTATCGTCCCAATCAATGTTGACCCTGCCTATATGTCTGAGCTTGCTGTTGCTTTTGGTTGTCAAATTGGAAAAATGCAATTCACTTATCTTGGTCTGCTAGTAGGAACTACCAGGCCAAAGATGATTGACTTTATACCTATGGTGGATTGCATGGAGAGAAGAATGTCAGCCAGCTCTTCTTTTCTTAATCAAGGAGATAGATTACAGTTTCCCAATTCTGCCTTGTCTTCCATGCCTATTTTCTTCCTTTGTAGTTTGGCTATTCCTGCTGGGATTCTAAAACAGCTAGAAAGAATTCAAAGGCAGTGCCTTTGGAGGAAACATAGGGATGAGCCAGCTCCATCTTTGGCTGCTCGGGATCTTATTTGTAGGCCTAAGAATAGGGGGGCTTGGTATCCTCAACATGGGGGTGCAGAACATTGCTCTCCTCCTTAAGCATGCAAACAATTTCCTGAACAAGAAAGACCTTCCATGGGTGACTTTAATATGGGATTCATACTAACATGGCAGGGTGCCACAAGCAACAAGTGATTGTGGATCGTTCTGGTGGAGTGATATTTGCAAGGTAATGCAAAACTTCAGGGATACTTCTTGGCTACAGATTAATGAGGGGGAAAATGCTCTTTTTTGGTCTGGTCACTGGAAAACTGGTGAGGAGGTTGCTACTCTGCAGACTAGGTATCGAAGGCTATTTTCATATGCCAAGGATCCTTGGATCACTGTCAAAGAGATTTTGAGACTCAAGATCTTTTTGGAAATTTCCACCTTCCACTGTCAGAACAGGCTTATGAGGACCTTATCATTTTGCAGTCTCTGATGGAGAGTCATAGTCGAGTGGCAGGATTAAAGGATGTTTGATCTTGGCAAGGGTCTTCCAGGGAGTAGAAACCCAATATGTTTTACTCTCGAACTTATCTATCTAAATCTTTTAATCCCTGCTCACTTAGATACGGAAATCTTCCTGCACCATGAAAATTAAAGTGTTTGCTTGGGTGCTCATAATGGATAGATTAAACACTAAAGATATGGTGGATAGGAGGCATTTGCATATGGAAGATGGTGTGAATTGTGTGCTCTGCCCTCTGCAGACCAGAGAGAGAAGGGACCATCTATTCTTCAACTCCAATTTTAGTGTGAGGGTGTGGAACTATCTTCAAATAGATTGGTCAATGCTGATTCAATGAATGAGTTGGTTATTCAGGCCAGGAGAAGTTTTGGCTAGCCTTTCTTCATTGAAGTGGTTTTCATTGCTTGCTGGAATATTTGGATTATTAGAAATATAATGGCAGAGTATTCAGGAATGAAAGGGCTAGTTTCAATAAGTGGAGAAGTGCCTTCATCCATGATATCACCCTTATGTAGTACAGAATTAAGTCTGCTAACAAGGATGACGTCTTGAGATAGATATCTTTTCTGCCTCCTTGAGGTTTTTTGTTGTTTTTCCTTTTACAGTTTCATAGGTTAGTCCTCTTGATTACCTGTTGTAATCCTTGTACTTGTACTTGCTATTCCTTTTATTTAATAAATCTTTTGATATGCTATGGGGGTGTTGCCCCATAGTTTCCAATAAAAAAACATGACTTCCAGTACAGGATTACCGTACCACTCTGGTGCGAAACGTGTTCTGGTTGACCTACGAAGTTCAGTAGTAACTTGATCTGAAGTTTCATGATCATCATCATTAGCTTCCTCTCTAGTTGGTGTAGGGATCACGGGAACGATTTTCTCTGATGTGCTACTTTTTGCATTCGAGAGAAGGTATAATTACCTCATCAAGTTCTACTTTCCTCCCACTCACTTCTTTTGAGAGAAACTTCTTCTCTAGAAAGGACCCATTCTTGGCAATAAAGATCTTGCCTTCGGATCTGTGGTAGAAGGTGTACCCAATAGTTTCCTTAGGGTATCCTATGAAGATGCACTTCTCTGGTTTGGGTTCGAGCTTATCAGGTTGAAGCCTTTTGATAAGTGTCGCATCTCCAACTTTAAGAAATGACAGCTTAGGTTTCTTTCCAAACCATAGTTCATACGGTGTCATCTCAAAAAATTTAGGCGGTGCCCTATTTAACGTGAATGCGGCTGCCTCTAATGCATAACCCCAAAATGAGAGTGGCAAATCGGTAAGAGACCTCATAGAATGCACCATATCTAATAAACTATGGTTATGATGTTCAGACAACCCATTACACTGTAGTGTTCCAGGTGGCGTGAGTTGTCAAACAATTCCACATTGTTTTAAATGAAGGCCAAACTCGTAACTCAAATATTCACCTCCACGATCAGATCGTAGAAATTTTATTTTCTTGTTACGATGATTCTCTACTTTACTCTGAAATTCTTTGAACTTTTCAAATGTTTCAGATTTGTGTTTCATTAAGTAGATATACCCATACCGACTTCAATCATCTATAAAGGCTAGAAAATAATGATACTTGTCACGTGCCTCAACACTCATCGAACCGCATACATCGGTATGTATTGTTTCCAACAAGTCATTCGCTTGCTCCATTGTTCCGGAGAACGGAGTTTTAGTCATCTTGCTCATGAGGCATGGTTCACAAGTATCAAATGATTCATAATCAAATGATTCCAAAAGTCCATCCGCATGGAGTTTCTTCATGCACTTTACACCAATATGACCTAAGCGGCAGTGCCACAAGTATGTTGCACTATCATTATCAACTTTTCATCTTTTGGCATCAATATTATGAATATGAGTATCACTATAATCGAGATTCAACAAGAATAGACCATTCATCAAAGGTGCACGGCCGTAAAAGATATTACTCACATAAATAGAACAACTATTATTCTCTGATTTAAATGAATAATCGTTTCGCATTAAACAAGATCCAGATATAATGTTCATGCTCAACGCTGGCACCAAATAAAAATTATTGAGGTCTAAAACTAATCCTGAAGGTAGATGTAGAGGTAGCGTGCCGACGGCGATCACATCGACCTTGGAACCATTCCCGACGCGCATCGTCACCTCGTCCTTAGCCAAACTTCATTTATTCCACAGCTCCTGTTTCGAGTTACAAATATGAGCAATTCAACCAGTATCAAATACTCAGGCGCCACTATGAGCATTAGTAAGGTACACATCAATAACATGTATATCAAATATACCTTTGTTCACTTTGCCATCCTTCTTATCCGCCAAGTATTTTGGGGCAGTTCCGCTTCCAGTGACCATTCCCTTTGAAGTAGAAGCACTCAATTTCAGGCTTGGTTCCAGCTTTGGGCTTCTTCACGGGAGAGGAAACTTGCTTTCCATTCTTCTTGAATTTCCCTTTCTTTCCCTTCCCCTTTTTCTTGAAACTAGTGGTCTTGTTAACCATCAACACTTGATGTTCCTTCTTGGTTTCTACCTCTGTGGCCTTAAGCATTGCGAAGAGCTCGGGAATCGTTATCGTCATCCCTTGCATATTATAGTTCATCACGAACCCTTTGCAGCTTTGTGGTTATGATAACTCTGTCAATAACACTCTCAACTGGAAGATCAATTCCCAGCTGATCAAGTGGTTCTGATACCCAGACATTTTGAGCATGTGTTCACTGACAGAACTATTCTTCTCCATCTTGCAGCTACAGAACTTGTTGGAGACTTCATATTTCTCAACCCGGGAATTAGCTTGAAATATCAACTTCATCTCTTGGAACCATCTCATATGCTCTGTGACATTCACAACATCTTTGAACTCCCGGTTCTAAGCCGTAAAGCATGGCACAATGAACTATTTAGTAGTCATCAAATCGAGTCTGCCCGATGTTCATAACATCTACAAAAGCTCCTGCAGCAGGTCTATCACCTAATGGTGCCTCAAGAAAATAATTCTTCTATGCATCAATGAGGATAATCCTCAAGTTACGGACCTAGTCTGTGTAGTTGCTACCATCATCTTTCAACTTAGCTTTCTCTAGGAACGCATTAAAATTCAGGGGAACGGTAGCATGGGCCATTGATCTACAACATAGATATGCCAAACTATTAAGACTAAGTTCATGATAAATTACATTCAATTAATCAAATTACTAATGAACTCACACTTAAATTAACATCCCTCAAGTTATCTAAGTGATACATGATCCAAATCAACTAACCCATGTCCGATCATCACGTGAGATGGGGTAGTCATCAATGGTGAACATCTCTATGTTGATCATATCTACTATATGACTCACGTTCGACCTTTCGGTCTCCAGTGTTCTGAGACCATGTTTGTACATGCTAGGCTCGTCAAGTTTATCCCAAGTATTCTGCATGTGCAAAATTTTCTTACACCCGTTCTTTATGAACATAGAGTCTATCACACCCGATCATCACGAGGTTCTTCAAAACAATAAACTTTGGCAATGGTGCATACTCGGGGAGAACACTTTTATCTTGAGATTTTGTGAAGGAATCATTTTATAATGCTACCATCGTTCTAAGCAAAATAAGATGCATAAAGGAAAAACATCACATGCAATCAAAATATGTGGCAGGATATGGCCATCATCATCTTGTGCTTTTGATATCCATCTCCAAAGCATCGTCATGATCTCCATCGTCACCGGCTCCACACCTTGATCTCCATCGTTGCGTCGGGGTCGTCTTGCCAACTATTGCTTCTACAACTATTACTAACGCATAGCGATAAAGTAAAACAATTACATGGCGTTTGCATTTCATACAATAATTAAGAGACAACCCTAAGGCTCCTGTCGGTTTTCGATATTACAAAACATGATCATCTCATACAGTAACGTATATCACATCATATCTTGACCATATCACATCACAACATGCCCTGCAAAACAAGTTAGATGTCCTCTACTTTTTTTTGCAAGTTTTACATGGCTGCTACGGGCTTCTAGCAAGAACCGTTCCTTACCTACGCAAAAACCACAATGGTGATTATCAAGTTTGTTGTTTTAACCTTCTTCCAGGACGGGCTGTAGTCAAATTTGATTCAACTAAAGTAGGAGAAACAGACACCCGCCAGCCACCTTTATGCAAAACAAGTTTCATGTCAGTCGGTGGAACCGATCTCATGTGCGTGGACATCTAAGGTTGGTCCGGGCTGCTTCATCCCACAATGACGCCGAATCAAAATAATATGTTGGTGGTAAGTGGTATGACCATCACCGCCCACAACTCCTCTGTGATTTACTCGTGCATATCATCTATGCATAGACCTGGCTCGGATGCCACTGTTGGGGAACGTTGCATGGAAAACAAAAAAAATCTACGCACACGCAAGATCTATCCATGGAGATGCATAGCTACAAGAGGGGAGAGTGTGTCTATGTACCCTCGTAGACCGTTAAGAAGAAGCGTTTATCAACACGGTTGATGTAGTCGAACACCTTCGCGGTCCAACCGATCAAGTACCGAACGTACGGCACCTCCGTGCTCAGCACACATTTAGCTCGATGATGCCCTTACCTTCTTGATACAGCAAGATGGGCGAAGTAGTAGATGAGTTCTGGCAGCACACCGGCATGGTGAAGATGGTGGTGAACTTGTTCCCGGGGCTTCGCTGGGCACTGCGGAAAACTAGATGAAGCACTAAACTATGGAGAGGGGCGCCGCACATGGCTAAGAGATTGTCGTGGGTTGTGTGGCACCCCTCCCTCTCACATATATATATAGGTGGGGGAGGTGAGGCGGCCAGGGTGCGCCCCAAGGTGGCCGACCGGCCCTCTCGGGCGCGTGCCCTTTGGCGCCCCCCCCACCCCCGCCCTTCCTTGTTTGCTTGTGGGGGGAGGCAGGAGGGGGTGCCCCCCTTTCCTTCCTCTTAGGTGGAGGGAAGGAAAGAGGGGATAGCCCTCCCCCTTTCCATCCATAGGGCCTACGACCAAGATGAGGGGCGTGTCAATCCCTTGTGGGCTGGTGTGTTCCCCTCTCTTGGCCCACAAGGCCCATTAACCTCCTGGGGCTTCCTGGAACCCCTTTTGGTGATCCGATGACTACCCGATACAATCTGAAACCTTTCCGGTGACCAAATAGCATCATCCTATATATCAATATTTACCTCCAGACCATTCCAGAGCTCCTCATCATGTTTGTGATCCCATCCAGGACTCCGAGCAACATTCGGTCACCAAATCACATAACTCATATAACATTGTATCGTCAACGAATGTTAAGCGTGCGGACCCTATGGGTTCGAGGTTTATGTAGACATGACGGAGACGCCTCTCTGATCAATAACAAATAGCGCAACCTGGATTCCCATATTGTTTCCTACATATTCTACGAATATCTTTATCTGTCGAACCTTATGACAACATACATAATTCCCTTTGTCTGTCGGCATGTTACTTGCACGAGATTCCATCATCGATATCTTCATACCTAGTTCAATCTCGTTACCGGCAAGTCTCTTTACTCGTTCTGTAATACATCATCTCATAACTAACTCCTTAGTCATTTTGTTTGCAAGCTTCTTGTGATGTGTATTACCGAGAGGGCCCAGAGATACCTCTCTGGTACATGAAGTGACAAATCCTTCATGCCAACTTAACACACACCTTCGGAGATACCTCTAGAGCATCTTTATGATCACCCAGTTACGTTGTGATGTTTGATAACACGCAAGGTATTCCCCTGGTATCCAGGAGTTGCATGATCTCATAGTCGAAGAAATACGTGTTTGACATTAAGAAAGCAATAGCAAAAAATTGAATGATGATATGCTAAGCTAACGGATGGGTCTTGTCCGTCACATCATTCTCCTAATGATGTGATCCCGTTATCAAGTGACAACACATGTCAATGGTTAGGAAACCTTAACCATCTTTGATCAACGAGCTAGTCTAGTAGAGGCTTACTAGGGGAACGGTATTTGTTTATGTATCCACACATGTATTTAAGTTTCCAATGAATACAATTCTAGCATGAATAATAAACCTTTATCATGAATAAGGAAATATAATAATAACAACTTTATTATTGCCTCTAGGGCATATTTCCATCACTTTGATGATTTTTCTCGTGGTTCAGATAGTTTTCATTATCCTACTCCACGTTGATGGACGCTTCGATCCACGAAGGATCTAAGATCAAGAGGATCAAAGAAGAAAGTTCCACGAAGGACAATCACTATGAAGAGTCAACGAAAGAGCAACCAACCTATGCCATCAGGGCGTGCCCCCATGAAGCACAAGCCTCAATTGGGGTAGATGTTCTCCAATTAGGCGATCTCCATGCCCTTACAAACTTTTTGGTTTCTTTACAATCTTCAAGACTCTCAAGCACCTAGTCTACCTATGAGGCGCACACCCTCCAAAAGTATTATAATTGAGGTTGCTTGATGATGAACCCCTTCTCTGGTGCTCCAAAATATAATCTCCTCCACACTCAAACTCTCTCGAGATTTTTTTCGTATTGGAGAAGCGGGAGTGGGAGGCAAAGAGGTGATTGGATCTCAAAGAGGTGGCTTGATGGTTGCGGTTGAAAGCCCTTTGAAATCAACACAAGGAGGTGGATTTCTCTCTTAGAGCATAGGATATGAGTGGGGTTTGCTTCAAGTGAATTGATGGATGTGGAGGGTATATATAAGATGGACTTAAAATATCACTATTACACACGACTTTTACATGGTTCGGAAGGTCCGGAGTGCACAAATCGGAGGCACCAAACACTACTAGAGGTGGAAAGTTTAAAATGACTTGGATGGTCCGACCGGATAGCTGATTGCTCTATATTTTATGCATTTTTAGAGCTCATTTGATGCATGTTCTCTCCATATATTATGTCCCGTTGAACCAAATATGTGTCCATTATACATGATTACCTATTTTGCACTTATCATTGTCAGCAATGCATATTTTGTATTTTATTTAGTTTTTATTGGTTTTCTTTCTTTTCTTGTGTCTATAGGTGTTTTAGTGCAACCTTAGGACCAAGCACGATGAAAGAATCAAGGATGGGTTCAATACAGAGATAAAGGTCTTTCTTAAAAGTTTTCCAAATCAACATCTAAGACCAGAAATGGATCAACGCCATTTGTACGAATCCAATAAGCCCAAGAACATCAAATTCCAAGTTCGTGTGTAAAAATGGTGGCCATTTTAGCGGAGAAGGTCAGAACAAAAGATGGCGTTTCATGAGACCGTGGCCGGTCATTTAGCTGGTCGTACGACGTGTAGATGACTTTACAAGTTTCCTCTCCAAATGGGATTCTTCATCCATTACCTCCCTGCTACATCTTGAGCTTGTGTTGGTTTTCCTTGAAGAGGAAAGGGTGATGCAGCAATAGTAGCGTAAGTATTTCCCTCAGTTTTTGAGAACCAAGCTATCAATCCAGTAGGAGGCTCCTCAAAAGTCCCACGCACCTACACAAACAAACAAGAACTCACAACCAACGCAATAAAGGGGTTGTCAATCCCTTCACGGCCACTTGCAAAAGTGAGATCTGATAGAGATAATATGATAAGATAAATATATTTTTGGTATTTTATGATATAGATTGGAAACGTAAATATGCAAATAAAAGTAAATTGAAAGCTTATATGATAAAAGATAGACCCGGGGGCCATAGGTTTCACCAGTGGCTTCTCTCAACATAGCATAAGGATTACGGTGGGTGAACAAATTACTATCGAGCAATTGATAGAAAAGCGAATAATTATGAGATTATCTAGGCATGACCATGTATATAGGCATCACGTCCGTGACAAGTAAACCGACTCCTGCCTGCATCTACTATTATTACTCCACACATCGACCGCTATCCAGCATGCATCTAGAGTATTAAGTTCATAAAGAACAGAGTAACACATTAAGAAAGATGACATGATGTAGAGGGATAAACTCATGCAATATGATATAAACCCCATCTTTTTATCCTCGATGGCAAAAATACAATACGTGCCTTGCTGCCCGTGCTGTCACTGGGAAAGGACACCACAATATTGAACCCAAAGCTAAGCACTTCTCCCATTGCAAGAAAGATCAATCTAGTAGGCCAAACCAAACTGATAATTCGAAGAGACTTGCAAATATAACTCAATCACACATAAAATAATTCAGAGGAGATTCAAATATTTGTCATAGATAAACTTGATCATAAACCCACAATTCATCGGATCTCGACAAACACACCGCAAAAAGAGTTACATCGAATAGATCTCCAAGAAGATCGAGGAGAACATGGTATTGAGATCCAAAGAGAGAGAAGAAGCCATCTAGCTAATAACTATGGACCCGAAGGTCTGTGGTAAACTACTCACAACTCATCGGAGAGGCCTTGGAGATGATGTAGAGGCCCTCCATGGTCGATTCCCCCTCCAGTGGAACGCCGGCGAAGGCTCCAAGATGGGATCTCGCGGATACAAAAGGTTACGGCGGTGGAATTAGGTTTTTGTGGTCGCCTCTGATGTTCTCGGGGTACGTGGGTATATATAGGAGGAAGAAGTAGGTCGGTGGACGCCCGAGGGGCCCACGAGATAGGGGGCGTGCCTAGTAGGGGGGGGCGCCCTCCACCCTCGTGGCCGCCTCGATTGCTTCTTGACTTGAACTCCAAGTCCTCTGGATCACGTTTGTTCCAAAAATCATGCTCCCGAAGGTTTCATTCTGTATGTTATTCCTTTTCTTCGAAACACTGAAATAGGCAAAAAAACAGCAATACAGGTTGGGCCTCCGGTTAGTAGGTTAGTCCCAAAAATGATATAAAAGTGTAAAGTAAAGCCCATAAACATCCAAAACGGGTAATATAATAGCATGGAACAATCAAAAATTATAGATACGTTGGAGACGTATCAAGCATACCCAAGCTTAATTCCTGCTCGTCCTCGAGTAGGTAAATGATAAAAATAGAATTTTTGATGTGGAATGCTACCTAGCATAATTCTCAATGTAATTTTCTTTATTGTGGCATGATTGTCAAATCCAAATGATTCAAGATAAAAGCTTATAAAACATAAAAATAATTATACTTCGAAGCATACTAACAAATAATCATGTCCTATCAAAATAGCATAGCCAAGGAAAGCTTATCCCTACAAAATCATATAGTTAGGCCATGCTTCATTTTCATTACACAAAATACTCCCATCAGGCACAACCCCGGTTTCAGCCAAGCAATTGGTTCATACTTTTTAACACGCTTCAGCTTTTTCAACTTTTATGCAATACATGACCGCAAGCCATGGACATAGCACTATGGTGGTATATGGTGGTGGTTGTGAGTACAAAAAGGGAGAAGATAGTTTCACATCAACTAGGCGTATCAACAGGCTATGGAGATGCCCATCAATAGATATCAATGTGAGTGAGTAGGGATTGCCATGCAACGGATGCACTAGAGCTATAAATGTATGAAAGCTCAACAAAAGAAACTAAGTGGGTGTGCATCCAACTTGCTTGCTCACGAAGACCTAGGGCATTTTGAGGAAGCCCATCATTGGAATATACAAGCCAGGTTCTATAATATAAAATTCCCACTAGTATATGAAAGTGACAACACAAGAGACTCTCTATCATGAAGATCACGGTGCTACTTTGAAGCACAAGTGTGGAAAAAACATTGTAGCATTGTCCCTTCTCTCTTTTTCTCTCATTTTTTTATTTGGCCTCCCTTTTTTTGGCCTTTTTTTTATTTGGCCTTTCTTTTTTTATTGAAAGTCCGAAGTCTCATCCTGACTTGTGGGGGAATCATAGTCTTCATCATCCTTTCCTCACTTGGGAAAATGCTGTAATATTGAAGATCATCACACTTTTATTAATTTACAACTCGAGAATTACAACTCAACACTTAGAACAAAATATGACTCTATATGAATGCCTCTAGTGGTGTACCGGGATATGCAATGAATCAAGAGTGACATGTACGAAAATTATGAGGGTGGCTGTCGGTGTCAAAACTGGCGGATCTCGGGTAGGGGGTCCCGAACAGTGCGTCTAGGCGGATGGTAACAGGAGACAAGGGACGCGATGTTTTTACCCAGGTTCGGGCCATCTCGATGGAGGTAAAACCCTACTCCTGGTTGATTAATATTGATCATATGTGTAGTACAAGAGTAGATCTACCACGAGATCAAAGAGGCTAAACCCAAGAAGCTAGCCTATGGTATGATTGTTGTTTGTCCTATGGACTAAAACCCTCCGGTTTATATAGACACCGGAGAGGGTTAGGGTTACAAAGAGTCGGTTACAATGGTAGGAGATCTACATATCCGTATCACCAAGCTTGCCTTCCACGCCAAGGAAATCCCATCCGGACACGGGACGAAGTCTTCAATCTTGTATCTTCATAGTCCAGGAGTCCGGCCAATGGTGATAGTTCGGCTATCCGGACACCCCCTAATCTAGGACTCCCTCAGTAGCCCCTGAACCAGGCTTCAATGACGACGAGTCCGGCGCGCATATTGTCTTCGGCATTGCAAGGCGGGTTCCTACTCCGAACACTTCATAGAAGATTTTGAACACAAGGATAGTGTCCGGCTCTGCAAAATAAGTTCCACATACCACCGTAGAGAGAATAATCTTTACACAAATTCAATCTGCTGACATATTCTGCGGCGTGACGTCACACCACTGCCAAGCCTTTATTGGAATCGTTTTTACTGTCCCACCTCAGCGTGTTTAGCGAGGCGGTTTCTTTGGCACGTCTTATCAAAGCGGAAATCGTGCCCCCTTATTCCGGGATTCTCATCAATACGGGCGTGGGTAGTCCAACCGCGCCATTTATTACGGCGCTTGGGAGATAAGCGAGTTTTACCATGCTGGTGGGGACGCATAGTTTCGTCCGTCCATATAAGGGGATAAGGATCCACCTTTTTACCTACGCCTTCTTCCTCCTTTGCTTATCCATTTCCACGCACTCGAGATCCAGCGCCCAAGTCCGCACATCTCGCCTCAACCTTCCCTAGCCATGTCCGGAGCGGGAGGCAAGTGGATGGCCTCCTCCGTCACGAAGGGGCACATCAAAAAGTTGAGGAAAGCCGGATACCTGCAGAACGACATTGCGCACCGGCTTCCAGACGAGGGGCAGCTCGTCCCCACCCCCAGGCCCCATGAGAGGATGGTGTTCCTTCCCCATTTCCTCCGCGGACTGGGCTTCCCACTCGACCCATTTGTCTGGGGGCTCATGTTCTACTACGGCCTGGATTTCCACGATCTGGCCCCGAATTTCATCCTCAACATCTCAGCGTTTATCGTTGTGTGCGAGGCCTTCCTCCGCATCAAGCCCCACTTCGGCTTATGGCTGAAGACCTTCAATATCAAGCTGAAGGTAGTGGGCGGCCAGCAGGCGGAGTGCGGAGGCGCCATGGTGGGCAAGATGCCCAACGTCATATGGCTCGAGGGCTTCTTCGTGGAAACCATCAAAGGGTGGCAATCGGGGTGGTTCTAAATCACCGAGACGCGTGACCCTGAATGGGCAGCGGCCCCCGAATTCTGATCTGGCATCCCCACACGGCTCACCTCCTGGAAAGAGAAGGGCCTGACATGGGGTGATTTGGAAGAGCTGACCGGACTCCAAACCTGCGTCCAAAACCTTGTGAACAAGAAGATCAAGCTCGTCAACGTAGTCCAGGTCATGCTCATCCGCCGGATCCTCCCGTGCCAACAACGGGCCTTCAACTTGTGGGAGTTTGATCCGGCAAAGCACCAAACCTTGAGCAGGCTCTTCGACAATACGTACGAAGATGCCTGGAAGGTGCTGTTCAAGGGCGCTGAGGCTCCCGCATCCGCTACCAAAGATCGCGGATTCAGCTCGCAGCATCAAGCCGGCGAGGTAAGCTATTTTACCCTTTACAGGACACTTGTTTTTCATAGTTTGACTCTATGCGGGATCTAAACTCCCTTACCTTTGACAGGCCTAGCAGAAGAAGTCCAGGAAGGTTAACTGTCCGGCTCCCTTACCAGAAGACCCAGCGGATGCCCGATTGATGGGGCTGCTGGTTCCGGCACCTCACGTGGTGCCGGATAAGAAGGCCAAGAAGAAGGCCATGGGAACCTGAAAGAGTTCCCGGCGTCAGGTGTTATCGGACTCATCGTCCGATGACTCTGAGGCGGACTCCTCCCACAAAGACGAGGAGGATAAAAAAGAGGCTTCTCCCCCAGCGGGGGGAGAGAAGAAAAGGAAGGCCTCCCCAACTGGGGAGGCCGGAGGGTCCAAGAAGGGAAGGACCCTTACTCCGGACTACTCCACCAACGCCGACGACAACGAAGAGGAGTGGCCACCGAGGGATAAGACCCTGGCGACATCATAAGTGTCCGGATACCAGAATAATGCATGGCGTTTCGTTTGTCGCATATAATCTCCTAACGCCGAATACAACCCTGCAGCCCGCCCAAGGACGGGCTCGACATTTCAACGAGCGGCTCCCTGGCTCTGTCGGACGTGAATAGCACTTCACTTCCGGCCGCCTCCTCTCCTCGCGCTGCTGATGACGCTGAGGTGGGGTCCCAAAAGGGGACCAGCCAGGAGGAGGAGGTCCCGGAGGTGCCACAAGGCAACCTCCCAAACTTTGGGCTTAAGGGGGATCAAACCCCAAGGGGTTGTAAGTCCGGCCCTGGGCCGGACTCCACACCGGAACCTTCAGTGGTTCCGGAGTCCTGCAGGCGGCCCCTTCATAAGAAGGGCAAGACTGCGACGCCGGTGGCCTCTGTCCAACCGGAGGCACCGGATAGCTTGTTGGAGGCGCTTAACGGCGCCTCCATCGACGAGGAGCACCGCATTATCATGAGTGCGGTGATCCAGAAAGTTCAGTCCGCCAAGAGTGGGCTGACTGAAGCCTGTACCAGCCTTCTAACAGGCTTTGAGGTAAGTTTTTAAGATATGTAAGAATATTACCGCATAGAAAGTAGCCCCTGATGCTTAGTTCGGTGTTCGGAAAGAAAAGCCGAGCTGAGGATCTAAAAAGATATACGCAGGAGTCTAACATAAATATGTCAATATGGGAATGCAGGCTGCACTTCTGACCTCTGCCGCACTAACTGCGGAGGTCAATGCATTGAAGGAGAGCCTCGAGCAGTCCGAGAACGAGCTCGGCCTTGCCAAGAAGTAGCTCGAGGACAAGGAAGGTAAGTAATACCTTATTAAAGTAATGCCTTACAGAAAGCATTTGGTTGCAAAAAATGACAGGAATAACGTGAGTATTGCAGGGGCCACGAACGAGGTGGCGACCCTGAAGGAAGCGGTGTCCAAGGCCGAAAACAGTGCGGCCGTGGAGCGCACCGAGCGAGAGAAGCAGGAGGCGCGGGTGGCGGAGGTGCGGCAAGAGCTCCAGGCTCTCGTGGAAAAACACGAGAGTTTGGAGCGTGACTCGAAGACTCGAGAGTCCGAGCTTGCCTTGGCTCTTGAGAGTGCCAAAGCTGCTAAGGCCGAAGCCAAGAAGGCCCTCCAAGAGATTGAGGCGATAAAAAAGATAGCGGTGGGTAAGGCATTCTTCATGCAAAGCAAGCATGTAAAAGTGAATTATCTGTTACTTACCCGAATTCGGAGCTCTCCAGGAGCGTTCGTAGATCTGCCCCGTAGTGTGTCCGATGCTGCCGCGTTCTATCGAGCCGAGGAGGGGAGCTCAACGGAAAAGGTGTTCTGGTCTCAATATGCTGAGGCCGGACATCCGGTGCCCCTGAGCGACCAGCTGAAGCAGCTGGTCGAGCTCCACAAGGTGGCCGAACAGGCCATGAAGGGCCTCATAGTTCGGCTGTGGCCTAAAGAAGCCATGCCTGGGAGCTACTTCGGTCTGGTGCGGCGGCTGGTGGACGCCTGTCCATGGATTGAAGTCATCAAGCGTTCCGTCTGCATTGAAGGTGCCCGTCAGGCCCTTGCCCGTGCTAAAGTGCACTGGGGCAAGATGGACGCCGAGAAGCTTGTGACGGACGCGCCACCGCCGGGCAAGGAGTATCGCAAGCCCGAGATGTACTATGAGGGCGTCCTGAAGGGTGCCCGCCTTATAGCGGGTGAATGCTCCAAAGATGTAATTTTTGAGTAGACTCGCATTTGTTATCCTGTACGCTGAAAACTTTGTTCATATGCGCTAAGCAACGCTTGTTAATTTAAAATATTACCTTCTGTGCGGCCGTTTATCAAATTTGAGAGATGGCGAGTCGTTGGCTTCAGCCCCCATGCCACGAGTGCTGGGGTGTTCGGGATAAACTTGAGCGCTCTTGTTCCCATTCTTGGGTCCTTCGAGGGAGGCGTTCAACACGACGAACGAGGCAACCGGACTATAATGCTTGAACACTCTCACTTAGCCATAGAATTCTATAATTTTAAATTTCGGCGAAGCCCCTGGTATTCGGAAGACCGAGTTCGGGGCGCTATCCACGCCTTGGCCGGACAATGCCGACTCCTCGCTCTAAGCGGCATGAGTCTTTAGGGACCCGAAAAACCTCTCGAACAGCGACCGGCTCTCGCCCTATCATGACGGTCAGTTTTAGCTTTCTCCACTGAGGTGCTCGACCCAGCTCAACCGGGGCACAATCACAGTGGTTCTCCCAGCGCTACCTTAGCCGATATAACGGAACGTAAGGTACCAAAACATGGGAGCCGGGCAAACCCAACTATTGACCCAAGACATGATTCGGAGCCGATGCATATAATGCTATAAGTTCGGGGTGCCGCACTTGTGAAAGTGTTCGGACTTATCACACCATGTTTTGGGATACTTAAGCCCCTGGTGTATTGACCGTACCAAGTTGTACGGGTGCAACATGTCATAGATGAACATTTATGGAAAAAAGGAATGCAATAATAAGCAGAAGCTATGTATTGTTTATTCAAAAGATACTGCAATGAAAGCAGAACGATACAAATAGTGCGATAAGCAAGGGATGGGACTATTTAACATGTCCCCCTCCAGGGGTAGGCTGCGGGATGGTATGTAAAACAGGTATACTGCTCGTAATAGAGACCACCTGGACACTCGACGTAGCTTTTCTGCTTCCCTGGCTGTTGCATCGTGAGTTCGGCGATTCTACTGCCGGACAGGGCTTCTGGAAAACGGAGTCCTGAGAATAAGAAAAAAAAAGAATGACACAATTGGGAGCCCCTGGTGCGGTTGAGCCGCACTCTGGGCATGTCGTGGTCGTGCCCCTCCCCCTATGCCCATGGTATCTCCAGAGCGTAGTTATGTACGCGTGGTACTGGTCTCGCGATTTCGCAAGGGCTGGGGTTGGGGCCGCATTGCTATGCGTGCTCGGAACGTGCCAGGCGGTCTTGTTGTAGGTTACTCCGGGCGCGCTTGACGGTGTCTGGATGTTTAGTAGTCGGACTCGAGAATTGCCTTAAGAGGCTGCTTTGTACTTCCGCCGCGAGGGCCGCCGTATGCTCCTCCGTTCGGAGAGAGCGTTCGGTGTTTCCATTGACCGTGATTACTCCTCGAGGGCCTGGCATCTTGAGCTTGAGGTATGCATAGTGCGGCACCGCATTGAACTTTGCAAATGTGGTTCGTCCGAGCAGTGCGTGATAGCCGCTGCGGAACGGGACTATGTCGAAGATTAATTCCTCGCTTCGGAAGTTATCCGGGGATCCGAAGACCACTTCGAGTGTAACTGAGCCTGTACAGTTGGCCTCTACACCTGGTATGACGCCTTTAAAGGTCGTTTTTGTGGGTTTAATCCTTGAGGGGTCTATGCCCATTTTGCGCACTGTATCCTGGTAAAGCAGGTTCAGGCTGCTGCCGCCGTCCATCAGGACTCTAGTGAGGTGAAATCCGTCAATGATTGGGTCAAGAACCAATGCGGCGAATCCGCCGTGGCGGATGCTAGTGGGGTGGTCCCTTCGATCAAAAGTGATCGGGCAGGAGGACCACGGGTTGAACTTTGGGGCGACTGGCTCCATCGCGTATACGTCCCTTAGTGCACGCTTCCGCTCCCTTTTGGGTATGTGGGTTGCGTATATCATGTTCACCGTCCGCACTTGTGGGGGAAAGCCCTTCTGTCCTCTATTGTTCGGCGGCCGGGGCTCCTCCTCGTCATCGCTATGCAGCCCCTTGTCGTTGTTTTCGGCATTTAACTTGCCTGCCTGCTTGAACACCCAACAATCCCTGTAGGTGTGGTTGGCTGGTTTTTCGGGGGTGCCATGTATCTGGCACGAGCGATCGAGTATTCGGTCCAAATTGGACGGGCCCTGAGTATTTCTTTTGAACGGCTTTTTCCGCTGACCGGGTTTAGAGCCTCTGAATCCGGCATTGACTGCCGTATCTTCAGCATTATCGCCGTTAATGCGGCGCTTGTGCTTGTTGCGACGCGACCTGCCATTGCTGTCCTTGGTATCCGAACTACCAGGGTTTTTGGTCAGGTTGTTACTGCGAGCTAGCCAGCTGTCCTCTCCCGCGCAGAAGCGGGTCATGAGTGATGTGAGGGCTGCCATGGATTTCGGCTTTTCCTGTCCTAGGTGCCGGGCAAGCCACTCGTCGCGGATGTTATGTTTGAAGGCTGCAAGGGCCTCTGCATCCGGACAGTCAACGATTTGATTTTTCTTGGTTAAGAACCGTGTCCAGAATTGTCTGGCCGATTCATCTGGCTGCTGAATTATGTGGCTTAGGTCATCAGCGTCTGGTGGTCGCACATATGTGCCCTGGAAGTTATCAAGGAATGCGGCTTCCAGGTCTTCCCAACAACCAATTGATTCTGCTGGCAAGCTGTTGAGCCAATGCCGAGCTGGTCCTTTAAGCTTGAGTGGGAGGTATTTGATGGCGTGTAGATCATCACCGCGGGCCATGTGGATGTGAAGGAGATAGTCCTCGATCCAAACCGCAGGATCTGTTGTGCCGTCGTATGATTCAATGTTTACGGGTTTGAAACCCTCGGGGATTTGATGATCCATTACTTCGTCTGTGAAGCATAGTGGGTGTGCGGCGCCTCTGTATTGGGCTATATCACGACGCAGCTCAAATGAGCTTTGTCTACTGTGTTCGGCCCGGCCGGAATTGCTGTATCCGGCGTGACGGTTGTCATCACGTGTCGTGGGGCGCCCACGCGATCCGTAGATCGATCTTATTTGCCTTGCCTTGTCCTCCAATATGTCTCGCAAGTCTGGCGCATTTCCCCGTGGCTTTGTACTTTTCGAGCGACGCCGGGGTGCGGCTTTAGTGGAGGGCCTAGAGGCCTCTCTGTCGCGGCCACGAGGTGGCCGGTCGGCCGCGTCATGCGCTGGTGATGTAGGTTTGGGTGCTTCCTCCTCTAATTGGGGTAGCAGCCTGCGTTTTGGGTAGCTCTTGGAGGGGCGATCGAGTTTGTACTCTTCGGCTGCAAGGACTTCGGTCCATCTGTCAGCTAGCAAGTCTTGGTCAGCTCTAAGCTGCTGCTGCTTTTTCTTGAGGCTGCTTGCCGTGGCCATAAGCCTGCGCTTGAAACGCTCTTGTTCGACGGGATCCTCGGGCACGACAAATTCGTCGTCGTCGAGGCTTGCTTCATCTTCGGAGGGAGGCATATAATTATCGTCCTCTACCTCTCTGTCTGCCGCTCTATCATGAGGGCTGGCTTCTCCCTCCTCCTGTGCTGAATCCTGCTGGAGGGGGTTGTCTTCGGCACTGTCCGGGGTGTTATTATCTCCCGTGCCGGAATCACCGTTTTTGCTGTGGCGGGATTTAGAGCGGCGCCGCTGACGCCGGCGCTTGGGCTGTTTCTTGGAGGGGTCATCCTCCGCTGTTCCATTGCCATTCCCATCTTTTGGGGTGTCCACCATGTATATGTCGTATGACGAGGTGGCCTTCCAGTGCCCTGTAGGCGCTGGTTCTTGGTTGTCTCCTGCATCGTCGTCCATACCGTCGATGTCTTCGGAGTCGAAGTCGAGCATGTCGGTTAAATCATCGACAGTGGCTACAAAGTGGGTGGTGGGTGGGCGTTGAATTTCTTCGTCGTCCGCATCCCAACCTTCCTGACCATAGTCCGGCCAGGGCTCTCCTGATAAAGAGAGAGACTTTAGTGAATTCAGGATGTCGCCAAAGGGCGAGTGCTGAAAGATGTCCGCGGCAGTGAACTCCATAACCGGCGCCCAATCGGATTTGATTGGCAGGGGCGCGGGAGGTTCGGAGTCCGGAGAGGAGTCCGGCACCTCGGAGTCACGGGCTTTGCAAAGGACAGGGATGGTGTTCGGCTCAATCGCCGTAGAGATCGTAGCCCCCGAGGCGGTGTCCAGCCACTCGTCCTCGATCGGCGAAGTCGGCTCCGAGCTAAGGGTCGGAGCGGACGCTGGTGCGGCCTCCAGGGCACTGTTCGGCGGCAGAGCTAGATCATACCCATCGAGACAGTGCGGCGCGCTTGGCTGTGGCTCGAATCCGTCGAAGATCAAGTCTCCGCGGATGTCAGCCGTGTAGTTCAAACTCCCAAATCTGACCTGATGGCCAGGGGCGTAGCTTTCGATCTGCTCCAGATGGCCAAGTGAATTGGCCCGCAGTGCAAAGCCGCCGAATACGAAGATCTGTCCGGGGAGAAAAGTCTCACCCTGGACCGCGTCGTTGTTGATGATCGAAGGAGCCATCGGGCCTAAAGGTGACGACACAGAGGAACTCTCAATGAAAGCACCAATGTCAGTGTCAAAACCGGCGGATCTCGGGTAGGGGGTCCCGAACTGTGCGTCTAGGCGGATGGTAACAGGAGACAAGGGACACAATGTTTTTACCCAGGTTCGGGCCATCTCGATGGAGGTAAAACCCTACTCCTGCTTGATTAATATTGATCATATGTGTAGTACAAGAGTAGATCTACCACGAGATCAAAGAGGCTAAACCCTAGAAGCTAGCCTATGGTATGATTGTTGTTCGTCCTACGGACTAAAACCCTCCGGTTTATATAGACACCAAAGAGGGTTAGGGTTACACAGAGTCGGTTACAATGGTAGGAGATCTACATATCTGTATCGCCAAGCTTGCCTTCCACGCCAAAGAAAGTCCCATCCAGACACGGGACGAAGTCTTCAATCTTGTATCTTCATAGTCCAGGAGTCCGGTCAATGGTGATAGTTCGGCTATCCGGACACCCCCTAATCCAGGACTCCCTCAGTGGCCTTGCCAAAAATATAGTGTGAACTACATGATCATTCAAAGAGCAATATGACAATGATGGAGCGTGTCATAATAACGGAACGGTGGAAAGTTGCATGGCAATATATCTCAGAATGGCTATGGAAGTGCCATAATAGGTAGGTATGGTGGCTGTTTTGAGGAAGGTAAATAATGGGTGTATGATACCTGTGAAAGTTGCATGGCACAATAGAGCTAGCAAAGTGGAAGGGTGAGTGTGCGTATATCCATGGACTCACATTAGTCATAAAGAACTCATATACTTATTGCAGAAGTCGACTTGACCTCGAAGCAAAGTACTACTATGCATGCTCCTAGGGGAAGGGTTGGTAGGAGTTAACCATCGCGCGATCCCGACTTCCACTCATAAAGAAGGCAATTAAAAGAGCACCTCATGCAACAAATTTGTCACACAACTTTTACCATACGTGCATGCTACGGGACTTGCCAACTTCAACACAAGTACTTCTCAATTTCATAATTACCCACTAGCATGACTCTAATATTACCATCTTTATATCTCAAAACAATTATCAAGCATCAAATTGATCCTAGTGTTTAATCCACTTTCTATGATAGTTTTTATTATACCCAACTTGGATGCTCATCATTCTAGGACCAAATTCATAACCATAGCAAATACCATGATGTTCTAAAAGACTCTCAAAATAATATAAGTGAATCATGAGAGATCAACAATTTCTTCAAAATTAAGCCACCGCCGTGCTCTAAAAGATATAAGTGAAGCACTAGAGCAAAAACTATCTAGCTCAAAAGATATAAGTGAAGCACATAGAGTATTCTAATAAATTCTAATTGAGTGGGCTTCTCCCAAAAGGTGTGTACAGAAAGTATGATTGTGGAAAACTAAAAGCTAATACTAATATAATACAAGACGCTCCAAGCAAAACACATATCATGTGGCGAATAAAAATATAGCTCCAAGTAAAGTTACCAATAAACGAAGACGAAAGAGGGGATGCCTTCCGGGGGCATCCCCAAGCTTAGGATTTGCGATATTATTGAACATCTTGGGGTGCCATGGGAATCCCCAAGCTTAGTATCTTGCCACTCTTTATTCCATAGTCCATCAAATCTTTACCCAGAACTTGAAAACTTCACAACACAAAACTCAACAGGAAATCTCATAAGCTCCGTTAGTGAAAGAAAGAAAAACCACCACATAAGGTACTGTAATGAACTCATTCTTTATTTATATTGGTGTTAAACCTACTGTATTTCAAGTTCTTTATGGTTCATACCACTTAATACTAGCCATAGATGCATCAAAATAAGCAAACAACACACGAAAGGCAGAATCTGTCAAAAACAGAACAGTCTGTACCAATCTGTAACTCTCAAATACTTCTGGAACTCTAAAAATCCTACCAAAATAGGAAGTCCTGGGACATTTGTCTATTGATCTACAGTAAAAATAATAAATGCAAAAGCATGTTTATGTGAATTAACAAAATTATTTTCATGCACGCAAAGTTTTTGTTTTTCAGCAGAATCAAATTAACTATCACCATAGGTTATCCTATAGGTTCTACTTGGCACAAACACTAATTAAAACATAAAAGCACATGCAAACAGAAGGTAGATGCAAAATTTATTACTAAACAGAACAAAAACAAAAAACACAAATAAAATTGGGTTGCCTCCCAACTAGCGCTATCGTTTAACGCCCCTAGCTAGGCATAAAAGCGAGGATAGATCTAAGTAGTGCCATCTTTGGCACTCAATTCATAAGTAGCTCGCATGACAGATTCATAAGGTAATTTAACTTTCTTTCTTGGAAAGTGCTCCATGCCTTTCCTTAATGGAAATTGGAATCTAATATTCCCTTCCTTCATATCAATAATCGCACCAATCGTTCTAAGGAAAGGTCTACCAAGAATAATAGGACAAGAAAGATTGCAATCTGTATCAAGAATGATAAAATCTACGGGCACCAAATTTCTATTTGCAACAATGAGAACATCATTGATCCTTCCCATTGGCTTTTTAATGGTGGAATCCGCAAGGTGCAAATTTAAAGAGCAATCATCAATATCATGGAAACCTAGAATATCACATAAAGTTTTTGGAATTGTGGAAACACTAGCACGCAAATCACATAAAGCATAACACTCATGATCTTTAATTTTAACTTTTATAGTAGGTTCCCACTCATCATAAAGTTTTCTAGGTATAGAAACTTCCAAATTAAGTTTTTCATCATAAGATTGCATCAAGGCATCAACAATATGTTTGGTAAAAGCTTTATTTTGACTATAAGCATGAGGAGAATTCACAATGGATTGCAACAAGGAAATACAATCTTCTAAAGAAAAATTATCATAATTAAATTCCTTGAAATCCAAGATAGTGGGTTCAATGCTATTTAAAGTCTTGACCTCTCCAATCCCACTTTTACCAATTTTAGCATCAAGACCTAAAAACTCTGAATCATTGGGACGCCTTTTAACTAAAGTTGACTCATCTCCAGTCCCATCATTATTAAGATTCATATTGCAAAACAAAGATCTAATAGGGGACACATCAATAACTTTAAGATCTTCATCATTATTTTCATGGAAACTAGAAGAACACGCTTTTATAAAACCATCTTTCTTAGCACGCAATCTAGCAGCTCTTTCTTTCCACTCATCAATGGAAATTCTCATAGCTTTGAGAGACTCATTGATATCATAATTAGGAGGAGTAGATCTAAGTTTCAAAGAATCAACATCAAGCGAGAGTCTATCAACGTTCCTAGCCAAATCATCAACTTTGAGCAATTTTTCTTCAAGCAAGGCATTAAAATTCTTTTGAGAGATCATAAATTCTTTAACACTAATATAAAAATCAGAGGGCATCTTATTAAAATTACCATAAGAATTATTGTAGGAATTTCCATAATTATTAGAGGAATTACTAGGGAACAGTCTAGGATTAAAGTTTCCTCTATAAGCATTGTTTCCAAAACTACTCCTACCAACAAAATTCACATCCAAAGATTCATTATTATTCTCAATCAAAGTAGACAAAGGCATATCATTGGGATCAATAGGAGCACTCTTAGTAGCAAACAATTTCATAAGTTCATCCATCTTTCCACTCAAAACATTAATTTCTTCTATAGCATGCACTTTTTTACTAGTAGATCTTTCGGTGTGCCATTGAGAATAATTAGCCATAATATTATCCAGGAGTTTTGTAGCTTCTCCTAAGGTGATTTCCATAAACGTGCCTCCCGCGGCCGAATCTAAAAGATTTATAGAAGCAAAATTCAATCCGGCATAAAAATTTTGTATGATCATCCATAAATTCAAACCATGAGTAGGGCAATTGCGAATCATCAATTTCATACTTTCCCAAGATTGGGCAACATGCTCATGATCAAGTTGTTTAAAATTCATAATATCGTTCCTAAGAGTGATGATCTTAGTGGGAGGAAAATACTTAGAGATAAAAGCATCTTTGCACTTATTCCATGAATCAATACTATTCTTAGGCAAAGACGAAAACCAAACTTTAGCACGATCTCTAAGTGAAAACGGAAATAACTTCAATTTAACAATATCATTATCCGTATCTTTCTTCTTTTGCATCTCACACAAATCAATAAATTTGTTTAGATGGGTAGCGGCATCTTCACTAGGAAGGCCAGCGAATTGATCTTTCATAACAAGATTCAGCAAAGCAGAATTGATTTCACAAGACTCAACATCATTAAGAGGAGCAATCGGAGTACTAAGGAAATCATTATTATTGGTATTGGAGAAATCACACAATTTGGTATTATCTTGCGCCAACGCGACAAGTAATCCAACACACAAGCAAACAAAAAGGCAAACAAAAGAGAGAGGATATTGAGAAAGAGAGAGCGAATAAAACAGCAAGGATGAAGTGGGGGAGAGGAAAACGAGAGGGAAATGGCAAATAATGTAAATGCGAGGGATATGAGTTTGTGATGGGTACTTGGTATGCCTTGACTTGAGCGAAGACCTTCCCGGCAACGGCGCCAGAAATCCTTCTTGCTACGTCTTGAGCTTGCATTGGTTTTCCTTGAAGAGGAAAGGGTGATGCAGCAATAGTAGCGTAAGTATTTTCCTCAGTTTTTGAGAACCAAGGTATCAATCCAGTAGGAACTCGCAACCAATGCAATAAAGGGGTTGTCAATCCCTTCACGGACACTTGCAAAAGTGAGATCTGATAGAGATAATATGATAAGATAAATATATTATTGGTATTTTATGATATAGATTGGAAAAGTAAATATGCAAATAAAAGTAAATTGAAAGCTTATATGATAAAAGATAGACCCGGGGGCCATAGGTTTCACTAGTGGCTTCTCTCAAGATAGCATAAGTATTATGGTGGGTGAACAAATTACTGTCGAGCAATTGATAGAAAAGCGAATAATTATGAGATTATCTAGGCACCATGTATATAGGCATCACGTCCGTGACAAGTAAACCGACTCCTGTCTGCATCTATAATTATTACTCCACATATCGACCACTATCCAGCATGCATCTAGAGTATTAAGTTCATAAAGAACAGAGTAACACATTAAGAAAGATGACATGATGTAGAGGGATAAACTCATGCAATATGATATAAACCCCATCTTTTTATCCTCGATGGCAACAATACAATACGTGCCTTGCTGCCCGTGCTGTCACTGGGAAAGGACACCACAATATTGAACCCAAAGCTAAGCACTTCTCCCATTGCAAGAAAGATCAATCTAGTAGGCCAAACCAAACTGATAATTCGAAGAGACTTGCAAAGATAACTCAATCACACATAAAAGAATTCATAGGAGATTCAACTATTTTTCATAGATAAACTTGATCATAAATCCACAATTAATCAGATCTCGACAAACACACCGCAAAAGGAGTTACATCGAATAGATCTCCAAGAAGATCGAGGAGAACATGGTATTGAGATCCAAAGAGAGAGAAGAAGCCATCTAGCTAATAACTATGGACCCGAAGGTCTGTGGTAAACTACTCACAACTCATCAGAGAGGCCTTGGAGATGATGTAGAGGCCCTCCGTGGTCAATTCCCCCTCCGGCGGAGTGCCAGTGAAGGCTCCAAGATGGAATCTCACGGATACACAAGGTTACAGCGGTGGAATTAGGTTTTCATGGTCGCCTCTGATGTTCTCGGGGTACGGAGGAAGAAGTAGGTCGGTGGACGCCCGAGGGGCCCACAAGATAGGGGGCGCACCCAGTAGGGGGGGGCTCCACCCTCGTGGCCGCCTCGATTGCTTCTTGACTTGCACTCCAAGTCCTCTGGATCACGTTTGTTCCAAAAATCACGCTCCCGAAGGTTTCATTCCGTTTGGGCTCCTTTTGGTATTCCTTTTCTTCGAAACACTGGAATAGGCAAAAAAACAGCAATACAGGCTGGGCCTCCGGTTAGTAGGTTAGTCCCAAAAATGATATAAAAGTGTAAAGTAAAGCCCATAAACATCCAAAACGGGTAATATAATAGCACGGAACAATCAAAAATTATAGATACGTTGGAGACGTATCACTCCCCAATTGTTCCCAGGGGATCCTTGCCTCATAATGAAGGGATTGGGATAAGATAAGGCTCATCTTGAGCCCTTGGATGACCATATCAATAGATGAGTGATACGTCTCCAACGTATGTATAATTTTTGATTGTTCCATGCTATTATATTACCCCTTTTGGATGTTTATGGGATTTATTTTACACATTTATATCATTTTTGGGACTAACCTACTAACCGGAGGCCCATCCCGTATTGCTGTTTTTTTTTGCCTATTTCAGTATTTCGAAGAAAAGGAATATCAAACGGAGTCCAAACGGAATGAAACCTTCGGGAGCGTGATTTTTGGAACGAACATGATCCAGAGGATTTGGAGTGCAAGCCAAGCAGCAGCCGAGGCGGCCACGAAATAGGAGGGCGCGCCCAACCCTACAGGGCACCCCACTGTCTCACGGGCCCCTCGGGCGGCCACCGACGTACTTCTTCCTCCTATATATGCCTACGTACCACGAAAACATCCAGGGAGCCAACGAGACACAATTTCCACCGCCGTAACCTTCTGTATCCGCGAGATCCCATCTTGGAGCCTTCGCCGGCGCTCCGCCGAAGGGGGAATCGACCATGGAGGGCTTCTACATCAACACCATAGACTCTCCGATGAGTTGTGAGTAGTTTACCACAGACCTTCGGGTCCATAGTTATTAGCTAGATGTCTTCTTCTCTCTTTTTGGATCTCAATACAATGTTCTCCCCCTCTCTTGTGGAGATCTATTCGATGTAAACTCTTTTTGCGGTGTGTTTGTCGAGATCCGATGAATTGTGGGTTTATGATCAAGTTTATCTATGAATAATATTTGAATCTCCTCTGAATTCTTTTATGTATGATTGAGTTATCTTTGCAAGTCTCTTCAAATTATCAGTTTGGTTTGGCCTACTAGATTGATCTTTCTTGCCATGGGAGAAGTGCTTAGCTTTGGGTTCAATCTTGCGGTGTCCTTTCCCAGTGACAGCAGGGGCAGCAAGGCACGTATTGTATTGTTGCCATCGAGGATAAAAAGATGGGGTTTATATCATATTGCTTGAGTTTATCCATCTACATCATGTCATCTTGCTTAATGCGTTACTCTGTTCTTTATGAACTTAATACTCTAGATGCAGGCAGGAGTCGGTCGATGTGTGGAGTAATAGTAGTAGATGCAGGCAGGAGTCGGTCTACTTGTTGCGGACGTGATGCCTATATACATGATCATGCCTAGATAATCTCATAATTATTCGCTTTTCTATCAATTGCTCGACAGTAATTTGTTCACCCACTGTAATACTTATGCTATCTTGAGAGAAGCCTCTAGTGAAACCTATGGCCCCCGGGTCAATCTTTTATCATATAAGCTTTCAATCTACTTTTATTTGCATTTTTACTTTTTGCATCTATATTATAAAACACCAAAAATATATTTATCTTATCATACTATCTCTATCAGATCTCACTTTCACAAGTGGCCGTGAAGGGATTGACAACCCCTTTATTGCGTTGGTTACGAGTTCTTTGTTTGTTTATGTAGGTGCGTGGGACTTTTGAGGAGCCTCCTACTGGATTGATACCTTGGTTCTCAAAAACTAAGGGAAATACTTACGCTACTATTGCTGCATCACCATTTCCTCTTCAAGGAAAACCAACGCAAGCTCAAGACGTAGCAAGAAGGATTTCTGGCACCGTTGTCGGGAAGGTCTTCGCTCAAGTCAAGACATGCCAAGTACCCATCACAAACTCATCTCCCTCGCATTTACATTATTTGCCATTTGCCTCTCGTTTTCCCCTCCCCTACTTCACCCTTGCCGTTTTATTCGCCCTCTCTTTCCCAATCTCCTCCTCTCTTTTTCGCTTGCCTTTTTCTGTTTGCTTGTGTATTGGATTACATGTTGCAATGGCACAAGATAATACAAAATTGTGTGAGTTCTCCAATACCAATAATAATGATTTCCTTAGTGCTCCGATTGCTCCTCTTAATGATGTTGACTCTTGTGAAATCAATATTGCTTTGCTGAATCTTGTTATGAAAGATCAATTCGCCGGACTTCCTAGTGAAGATGTCGCTACTCATCTAAATAACTTTGTTGATTTGTGTGATATGAAAAAGAAGAAAGATACGGATAATGATATTGTTAAATTGATGTTATTTCCGTTTTCACTTAGAAATCGTGCTAAAGTTTGGTTTTCGTCTTTGCCTAAAAATAGTATTGATTCTTGGAACAAGTGCAAAGATGCTTTTATCTCTAAGTATTTTCCTCCCACTAGGATCATCACTCTTAGGAACGATATTATGAATTTTAAACAACTTGATCATGAGCATGTTGCCCAATCTTGGGAAAGAATGAAATTGATGATTCGCAATTGCCCTACTCATGGTTTGAATTTATGGATGATCATACAAAAAATTTATGCCGGTTTGAACTTTGCTTCTAGAAATCTCTTAGATTCGGCCGTGGGAAGCACATTTATGGAAATCGCGTTAGGAGATGCTACAAAACTTCTTGATAATATTATGGCTAATTATTCTCAATGGCACACCGAAAGATCTTCTAGTAAAAAGTGCATGCTATAAAAGAAATCAATGTTTTGAGTGGAAAGATGGATGAAATTATGAAGTTGTTTGCTACTAAAAATACTCCTCTTGATCCCAATGATATGCCTTTGTCTACTTTGATTGAGAATAATAATGAATCTATGGATGTGAATTTTTTTGGTAGGAATAGTTTTGGAAACAATGCTTATAGAGGGAACTTTAATTCTAGACCATTCCCTAGTAATTCCTCTAATAATTATGGAAATTCCTACAATACTTCTTATGGTAATTTTAATAAGATGCCCTCTGATTTTGATAATAGTGTGAAAGAATTTATGAATTCTCAAAAGAATTTTAATGCTTTGCTTGAAGAAAAATTGCTCAAAGTTGATGATTTGGCTAGGAACGTTGATAGACTTTCGCTTGATGTTGATTCCCTTAAACTTAGACCTTCTCCTCCTAAGTATGATATCAATGAGTCTCTCAAAGCCATGATAATTTCCATTGATGAGTGCAAGGAAAGAACCGCTAGATTGCGTGCTAAGAAAGATTGCTTTATAAAAGTGTGTTCTTCTAGTTTCCATGAAAATAATGATGAAGATCTCAAAGTTATTGATGTGTCTCCTATTAGATCTTTGTTTTGCAATATGAATCTTGATAATAATGGGCCTGGAGATGAGTCAACTTTAGTTAGAAGGCGTCCCAAGAATTCGGAGTTTTTAGATCTTGATGCTAAATTTGGTAAAAGTGGGATTGGAGAGGTCATGACTTTAAATAGTATTGAACCCACTATCTCGGATTTCAAGGAATTTGATTATGATAATTGTTCTTTAGAAGGTTGTATTTCCTTGTTGCAATCCGTTGTTAATTCTCCTCATGCTTATAGTCAAAATAAAGCTTTTACCAAACATATCGTTGATGCGTTGATGCAATCTTTTGATGAAAAACTTAATTTGGAAGTTTCTATACCTAGAAAACTTAATGATGAGTGGGAACCTACTATAAAGATTAGAATTAAAGATCATGAGTGTTTTGCTTTGTGTGGTTTGGGTGCTAGTGTTTCCACGATTCCGAAAACTTTATGTGATATTCTAGGTTTCCATGATCTTCATGATTGCTCTTTAAATTTGCACCTTGTGGATTCTACCATTAAAAAGCCAATGGGAAGGATCAATGATGTTCTTATTGTTGCAAATAGAAATTTGGTGCCCGTAGATTTTATCGTTCTTGGTATAGATTGCAATCTTTCTTGCCCTATTATTCTTGGTAGACCTTTCCTTAGAACGATTGGCGTGATTATTGATATGAAGGAAGGGAATATTAGATTCCAATTTCCATTAAAGAAAGGCATGGAGCACTTTCCAAGAAAGAAAGTCAAATTACCTTATGAATCTATCATGCGATCTACTTATGAATTGAGTGCCAAAGATGGCACTACTTAGATCTATCTTCACTTTTATGCCTAGCTAGGGGCGTTAAACGATAGCGCTAGTTGGGAGGCAACCCAGTTTTATTTGTGTTTTTTTGTTTTTGTTCCTGTTTAGTAATAAATTTTGCTTCCACCTTCTGTTTATATGTGTTTTTATCTTTTAATTAGTGTTTGTGCCAAGTAGAACCTATAGGATAACCTATGATGATAGTTGATTTGATTCTGCTGAAAAACAGAAACTTTGCACGCACGAATTTAGTTTTGTTAAATCACAGAAACGTGATTTTGCGTTGATTATTTTGTATGCTGATCAATAGACAAATTTCCCAGGACTTCCTATTTTGGTAGGATTTGTAGAGTTCCAGAAGTTTGTGTTAGTTACAGCTTTCTACAGACTGTTCTGTTTTTGACAGATTCTGTTTTTCGTGTGTTGTTTGCTTATTTTGATGCATCTATGGCTAGTAAAATAGTTTATAAACCATAGAGAAGTTGGAATATAGTAGGTTTAACACCAAAATAAATAAAGAATGATTTAATTACAGTACCTTATGTGGTGGTTTTGTTTTCTTTCACTAACGGAGCTTATAAGATTTCCTGTTGAGATTTGTGTTGTGAAGTTTTCAAGTTTTGGGTAAAGCTTTGATGGACTATGCAATAAGGAGTGGCAAAATACTAAGCTTGGGGATGCCCATGGCACCCCAAGATGTTCAATAATATCCCAAATCCTAAGATTGGGGATGCCCCCGGAAGGCATCCCCTCTTTCGTCTTCGTTTATTGGTAACTTTACTTGGAGCTATGTTTTTATTCGCCACATGATATGTGTTTTGCTTGGAGGGTCGTGTATTATATTATTCTTTCCTTTTTGGTTTACCACAATCATCCTTTATGTACACACCTTTTGGGAGAAGCCTACTTGATTAGAATTTGCTAGAATACTCTATGTGCTTCACTTATATCTTTTGAGCTTGATAGTTTTTGCTCTAGTGCTTCACTTATATCTTTTAGAGCACGGCAGTGGCTTATTTTTGTAGGAATTGCTAGTCTCTCATGCTTCATTTATATTATTTTGAGAGTCTTTTAGAACAGCATGGTATTTGCTATGGTTATAAAATTGGTCCTAGAATGGTAGGCATCCAAGTTGGGTATAATAAAAACTATCATAGGAAGTGAATTGGATGCTATGATCAATTTGATACTTCATAATTGTTTTGAGATATGGAGGTAGTGATATTAAAGTTATGCTAATTGGGTGATTATGAATTTAAATAATGCTTGTGTTGAAGTTAGCAAGTCCCGTAGCATGCACGTATGGTTAAAGTTGTGTAACAAATTTGAAAAATGAAGTGTACCTGGCTTGTGCATCCTTATGAGTGGCGATCGGGGACGAGCGATGGTCTTTTCCTACCAGTCTATCCCCCTAGGAGCATGCGCATAGTGCTTGATTTTTGATGACTTCTAAATTTTTGCAATAAGTATATGCGTTCTTTTAACTAATGTTGAGTCCATGGATTATACGCACTTTTACCTTTCCACCATTGCTAGCCTCTTCGGTACCGTGCATTGCCCTTTCTCACCTTGAGAGTTGGTGCAAACTTTGTCGGTGCATCCAAACCCCGTGATACGATACGCTCTATCACACATAAACCTCCTTATATCTTCCTCAAAACAGCCACCATACCTACCTATTATGGCATTTCCATAGCCATTCCGAGATATATTGACATGCAACTTTCCACCGCTCCGTTTATCATCATCATGACATACATTACTTCTGTCATATTGCCATTGCATGATCATGTAGTTGACATCGTATTTGTGGCAAAGCCACCATGCATAATTTTCATACATCTCACTCTTGATTCATTTCACCATCCCGGTACACCGCCGGAGGCATTCATATAGAGTCATATCTTGTTCTAGTTTCGAGTTGTAATTCATATGTTGTAATCAATAAAAGTGTGATGATCATCATTATTAGAGCATTGCCCAAAGAAAAAAATAGGAAAAAATAAAAAAAAAGCCCAAAAGAAAAAAAAGCCCAAAAAAAAGAAAAAAAAGAAAAAGAAAAAAAGAAAATAAATAAAAGGGGCAATGTTACTATCTATTTTTCCACACTTGTGCTTCAAAGTAGCACCTTGTTTATCATGTAGTGAGTCTCATATATTGTGCTTCAAAGTAGCACCATATTTTTCATATAGTGAGTCTCATAGGTTGTCTTTTTCATACTAGTGGGAATTTTTCATTATAGAACTTGGCTTGTATATTCCTACGATGGGCTTCCTCAAATGCCCTAGGTCTTCGTGAGCAAGCAAGTTGGATGCACACCCACTAGTTTTCTTTTGTTGAGCATTAATTTATAGCTCTTGTGCATCTGTTGCATGGCAATCCCTACTCCTCATGTTGACATCAATTGATGGGCATCTCCATAGCCCGTTGGTTATCCTCGTCAATGTGAGATTTTTCTCCTTTTTTGTCTTCTCCACACAATCCCCATCATCATATTCTATTCCACCCATAGTGCTATAACCATGGCTCACGCTCATGTATTGCGTGAAGGTTGAAAAAGTTTGAGATTATTTAAGTATGAAACAATTGCTTGGCTTGTCATCGGGGGTATAGAAGTTGGGAACATCTTTGTGTGACGAAAATGAAGCATAGCCTAACTATATGATTTTGTAGGGATGAACTTTCTTTTGCCATGTTATTTTGAGAAGACATGATTACTTTGATTAGTATGCTTGAAGTGTTACTATTTCTTTTATCAATATGAACTTTTATTTTGAATCATTTAGATCTGAACATTCATGCCACAATAAAGAAAATTACATTGAGAATTATGCTAGGTAGCATTCCACATCAAAAATTCTGTTTTTATCATTTGCCTACTCGAGGACGAGCAGGAATTAAGCTTGGGGATGCTTGATACGTCTCCAACGTATCTATAATTTTTGATTGTTCCGTGCTATTACATTACCCCTTTTGGATGTTTATGGGCTTTATTTTACACATTTATATAATTTTTGGGACTAACCTACTAACCGGAGGCCCAGCCCGTATTGCTGTTTGTTTGCCTATTTCAGTATTTCGAAGAAAAGGAATATCAAACGGAGTCCAAACGGAATGAAACCTTCGGGAGCGTGATTTTTGGAACGAACGTGATCCAGAGGACTTGGAGTGCAAGCCAAGCAGCAGCCGAGGCGTCCCATGAGATAGGAGGGCGCACCTACCCCTACAGGGCGCCCCCCTATCTCGTGGGCCCCTCGGGCGGCCACCGACGTACTTCTTCCTCCTATATATGCCTACGTACCCCAAAAACATCCAGGGAGCCAACGAAACACAATTTCCACCGCCGTAACCTTCTGTATCCGCGAGATCCCATCTTGGAGCCTTCGCTGGCGCTCCGTCAGAGGGGGAATCGACCATGGAGGGCTTCTACATCAACACCATAGCCCCTCCGATGAGTTGTGAGTAGTTTACCACAGACCTTCGGGTCCATAGTTATTAGCTAGATGGCTTCTTCTCTCTTTTTGGATCTTAATACAATGTTCTCCCCCTCTCTTGTGGAGATCTATTCGATGTAAACTCTTTTTGCGGTGTGTTTGTCGAGATCCGATGAATTGCGGGTTTATGACCAAGTTTATCTATGAATAATATTTGAATCTCCTCTGAATTCTTTTATGTATGATTGAGTTATCTTTGCAAGTCTCTTAGAATTATCAGTTTGGTTTGGCCTACTAGATTGATCTTTCTTGCCATGGGAGAAGTGCTTAGCTTTGGGTTCAATCTTGCGGTGTCCTTTCCCAATGACAGCAGGGGTAGCAAGGCACGTATTTTATTGTTGCCATCGGGGATAAAACGGTGGGGTTTATATCATATTACTTGAGTTTATCCCTCTACATCATGTCATCTTGCTTAATGTGTTACTCTGTTCTTTATGAACTTAATACTCTAGATGCAGGCAGGAGTCGGTCGATGTGTGGAGTAACAGTAGTAGATGCAGGCAAGAGTCGGTCTACTTGTTACGGACGTGATGCCTATATACATGATCATACCTAGATAATCTCATAATTATTCTCTTTCTGTCAATTCCTCGACAGTAATTTGTTCACCCACCGTAATACTTATGCTATCTTGATAGAAGCCTCTAGTGAAACCTATGGCCCACGGGTCTATCTTTTATCATATAAGCTTTCAATCTACTTTTATTTGCATCTTTTATTTTTGCATCTATATTATAAAATATCAAAAATATATTTATCTTATCATACTATCTCTATCAGATCTCACTTTCGCAAGTGGTCGTGAAGGGATTGACAACCCCTTTATTGCGTTGGTTTCGAGTTCTTTGTTTGTTTGTGTAGGTGCGTGGGACTTTTGAGGAGCCTCCTACTGGATTGATACCTTGGTTCGCAAAAACTGAGGGAAATACTTACGCTACTATTGATGCATCACCCTTTCCTCTTCAAGGAAAACGAACACAAGCTCAAGACGTAGCAATGAGACACCGGGAGGCCTTCATATAAGCACCTCCAATCCTATACACCTCGATCATCGATTCACATGCAGCCATCATCCATCTCCATCTCTGCTCCAAGACCACCTCCATACATAAGAGAAGGGACAAGCTAATAGGATGAAGATGGGGCGTCCCCACCACGCACACCGACGTTTGGGCTAGTGCGGTCTTCATCACTGGCGCCACCACCATTACTGTCTCATCCGCAGGCGTTGCTGCCATCGTCACTGCCGCCATGCTCCTCTCCTCCACCAGCTTCGTGCCATCTTGTAACTTGCCTTCTCCCTCTCCTATGTTTGAGTAGTTGTATTAGTTCTTGAGGAATTTGATGAACCTTTGCATGATTAGTACTTTGTTGAATAAGAGATCCGATCATTCTCTTCATATGCATTGGGTTGATTGTCTCGTGGTGTTGTGAAGGGCTCCCACACAGCATTAGCCACTTATGGACTTGAGGTGATTTATGCTTGAGGTGATTTATGTTGGTGAGCAGGCTAGTTGTGGATGGTAGGTGGTGACACTCATAATCTCCCTTCATCCCTGGTGATTGAAATAGGGATTAGTGGAGAACCCCTAAACTTAAGGTCGCCATCATGGGGAGTTCACTCCCCTTAATCATCATTTTGATAACCGGAGTGGGAAAGCATGGTGGTGGCACGAGTGTACACGGTAACCGGAGGGCGGATGCATACTTTATTGGTTCCTGCCACGCAAGATCATATACAAGTGGATTAGTGATACAGTTAGAGAGCCATGTCTATCATGTGTTATTAGTATCATACTTGTAGTGATGACTCTAATTTTCTCGAGAACGTTTACTACTCAAGCACTATTTCCCTTAGCTTAGTCTCTTTATTTTTCTGCCTTCAACCCTTTTATTTGTCTTCCTAGAAACCTACTCTAATAGGCTATTTCCAAACTACGGTTTGGGTGCGTACGTAATTGCGTAAGTAATAGCGTAGTTGCTGGGTTTGTAATTCCTTTGTATTTGCTCCCTGTGGGTTCGATCTTCACTTATCAAGAAAGTGCTAGAACACCCATGTGCACTTGCAGGTCATCGGTAGCATTCGGAGGCTCTGAGGAGATTACCACATCTTTGTCATACTCTTTGTAACCGCTTCAAAAATTCGGAGCAAATGGTTTCAACAATTACAAGACAGAAACTCCAGACGCTTCGGTGGTTTCAAGTACTTGGCAGCTCCTAATAGGTAGGTTTTGCAATGGCTATATCTGGACGAACTGGTTGGCGGTTCTGACTGGAAGGTCTTAGCAGATCTGAGGTGTGAATTTAGATAGATAGAGTGGATAAAATGAAAGCTTTTGAGGGCACTGGAGTTTGATCTTTAATCACTAAAAGAAAGATACTCAGCTTAGCAACCCCATTCCCCTTTTGATTGTATCTGCATTCCTAGTGTGATCTGGATCACTAAAATGAAAAGGAGAAGTCCTTGGCTTTCCAACACTTGTCTTCATGATAATGTATGGGTGTCACCTTACATCTCCTTTGTTGCAACCTAAGGGAACTTTCCAAAAATAAGCTAAATCTAGTAAAATCTTAGTCCCTTGAGATATGTTGACATCAATTACCAAAATACATTATGGGAATTTTTTGCACTTTTAGGAACTGGTCACTGCTAGGTATATAGCCTAACAGCTAGTTGCACTCCTAAGAGCAGGAGTTTGTAGTAAGTAGAAAGATTTCCCTTGCTGAGAAATCAAGGTATCAATCCACTGCAACAAGAAGCATAATTTCTGCAACACAAATAAAACTTCACTTGTGTCCCGAATAGTGCTAACAAGGGTATCAACCTTGCTAGTCTTGCTAGTTGCACAAGACAAATAAAAGATAATGTGGTAGATAATAAAGTAAAAATAAAGTGCATGTAAAATTTGTTGGAAGGTTTGTGAAAGATAGATTTCTATTTTGGTGCCCTGGTTCTCAGTTTTGTCCAAGCCAACTAACTTTGCTTCTTTTTCCCCTCCCAACTCCACCACCTGCTCACAAAAGGCCAAATGGAGCATTTTCGTTGGGTCAATCATGTTGACCATTAGATGGACGAGTTCATGACGAGTGGGACCATGAAAAATGTCGACACATGGGGCCGCTTAAAATGTTTACATGTCAATGGGCCCTTGCTAAAAAAACAAACCCACTCCTCTCTCTGAATATCCATTTTTTTTAGCCTAAGCTCATCTGCACCCTAGGAGGAGAAAGTTCAAAACAAGTACCAAAAAAATAAGAAAAATCCAAATATTTTTGCATGGAAGACAGTTTAGTGTGTGAGGTGCACACCAAATTTCACATCATTTGGACACATGAGTTTATCTTAGAAAAAAAGACAAATTTGGTAAGAAAAATACATGAACAGAAAACTTTTTCACAGACTCCAAATTTGTCTCTTTTTTTGCCGAGATCTAGTCGCATGTCCAAATGATTTTAAATTTGGAGCGCACCCCATGCACAAAATTATCTTCCATGCAAAAAATTGGAAGTTTTTGAATTTCTCTACTATTTTTGTGAATTTTCTGCTCACCATGGGTGTAGCTGAGATTGGGCACCGAATCACCTTGTCAGACTGCAAATTTGTCTTGTTTGCCGAGAGCTCCTCACATGTCCAAATGACCTGAAATTTGGAGCGGACTACACTCACCAAATTATCTTCCATGCCAAAAAATCAGAATTTTTTGGATTATTCTACTAGTTTTTCTAAATTTCCTGCTCATCACGGGTGCAGCTGAGCTTGGGCACCAAATCACATCGTCCTCCTCTCTCTCTCTCTCTCTCTCTCTCTCTCTCTCTCTATATATATATATATATATATATATATATATATATATTACATGTGGGACCAATAGTGCAAGGGGAAATCAGATGAAAAAAAGCTCCCTATCTCTCTGTCCATGCCGGTGGCCACTGGACATGGCGAAGGTGGCTCAGTGGTTGGAGGCAGCCTGCAGACTCCCACGTCAAGGACACCCTCCTCGCTCTTCTCTCTCTCGCCCTTTCTCGCACGCTCCATCTCCCTGTCTGCTATCTCCTCCTGGTGGAACCCTAGCGTCGTCTAGGTCGGAGTCGTGCGCTCGTCTCCAACCACCCCAACGAATTGAGAGCACCTCTGAGGCCGCCTCACCATCCTCTTCCATCCTCGTGAGTCGTATGTGCTTTGATGTAGTGTAAAACCGAATTGACCACTTCGTCCTCGACTTCGGCCGCCATAATCTAAAAATAAGATTGAAATTTGAAATTTTGCAAATTTCACAAGAAATGGACCATATCCATATCATATCTCCATATAAGGTGACGATATTTGTCACAAACATGGGGCTTACCATGCCAAAGGGTGATTCCAAATTTTTGTTATAAAAGTAAATAAATCATTTTTCAAGTGCCAAAAATGGTTTTTTTGTGAACCAAGTACCACAAATAAGATTGAAAATTGTACTTTTGCAATTTTCACTTGAAATGGACCATATTGGAGGCTTACTACCGAAATATTTTGAGTTTTTGAGCCTTTTTGCTATATTCCATCGACTAAATGAATTTCTGGACATTTACCAAAAGTAATTCAAAATTGAACTTCAAGTGTGTCATAGTTTGGTTATAAAAAGTGGAAAAATCCTTTTAAGGTACTTAGGTAGGATTATATGCAATATTCACAAAAAAAGTTGAAAGATTCAACCCCTTTCTATGAATAGCCATGATGACAATGTCGAAAAATGAAAAAGATTCCAAAAAAATGCAAACCTTTTGCATGGAGTCCTTTTATGTGTACTACTTTCCAGGAAAAATGATAAACTAGGAATACAATGATTATTTAAAATAAGTGTTCACAAAATGGACTATCATCTATGAAGGTTCATGACTTTCAAGCCAAATGACCCAGATCATGGCTATATCCATGTCATATTTCCATATAAGGTGACAATATTTGTCACAAAAATGGGCCTTACCATGCCAAATAAGATTGCTAAAGGGTGATTCTGAAATTTTGTTATAAAAGTAAATAAATCATTTTTCAAGTGCCAAAAATATTGTTTTTTGTGAAGCAAGTACAACATAAAAGATTGAGAATTGAACTTTTGCAATTTTCACATGAAATGGACAATATTATAGGCCTACTGCCGGAAGATTTTAAGTTTTTGAGCTTTTTTGCTATATTCCATTGATTAAATGTATTTCTGGACATTTACTAAAAGCAATTCAAAATTGAACTACAAGTGTGTCATAGTTGAGTTACAAAAAGTGGAAAAAATAATTTTAAGGTACTTTGGTAGGATTATATGCGGTATTCACAAAAAATTGTTGAGACATTCATCCCCTTTCTATGAATATCCATGCTGACAATGTTGACCCCATTTTGAATAAAAAATGAAAGAAAAAGAAAAAAGATTCAAGAAATGTAATCCTTTTGCATAGAGTCTTTTTATGTGTACTACTTTCAAGGAAAAATGATAAACTAGGAATACAATGGTTATTTTTAAATAATGTTTAGAAAATGGACTACCACCTATGAAGGTTCATGGCTTTCAATCAAAATGACCAAGATCATGGCTATATCCATGCCATATTTCCATATAAGGTGATGATATTTGGCACAAAAATGGGGCTTGCCATGCCAAAGGGAGATTCCAAAATTTTGGTATAAAGTAAAAAAAATCATTTTTCAAGTGCCAAAATTGGTGTTTTCGTGAAGCGGGTACCAAAAATAAGATTCAAAATTGAATTTTTTTTTGGCATTTTTCACATGAAATGGACCATATTGGAGGCCTACTATCAAAAGATTTTGAGTTTTTGAGCCTTTTTGCTATATTCCATTGATTATACGAATTTCTGGACATTTACCAAAAGTAATTCAAAATTGAACTACACGTGTGTCATAGTTTGGTTACAAAAGTGGGGGAAATCATTTTAAGGTACTTAGGTAGGATTATATGCAGTATTCACAAAAAATTTGAAAAGACTCAACCCCTTTCTATGAATAGCCATGCTGATAATGTTGACCCCATTTTTGCAAAAAGTGAATGAAAATGGAAACAAATTAAAAAAATACAATCCTTTTGCATGGAGTCCCTTTATGTGTACTACTTTCCAGAAAAATGGTAAATATGACATTTTGTTGAATTTTTTTTTATATTTTTCAAGTGCCAAAAGAGGTTTTTCGTATGTGTGAAGCAAGTAGCACAAATAAGATGCAAAAGTTCACTTATCCAATTTTCACACAAAGTAGACCATATTGCCAAAAGATTTTGAATTTTTGAAGTTTTTTTGCTATATTCCATTGATTATATGAATTTCATGACATTTGAAGAAAATAATTCAAAATTGTACAAGTGTGTTATAATTTGGTCCAAACAATTGGCAAAAATCATTTTCAGGTACTCAAGTAGGATTGTATGTAGTATCCACAAAATATTTGAAAGAATTAGAGAGCAACGATTCGGTGCCTAGGCTCATCTGCGCCAACGCTGAAGAAAAATTCAAAAAAATCTAGAAAAACTAAAAAATCAAATTATTTTGGCATGGTAGATAATTTGGTGTGTGAAGTTAACTCCAAATTTCATATCATTTGGACATCTGAGTAGCTCTCGGCAAAAAAAATTGGGTTCCGTAAAAAAGTTTATTGTTCGTGTACTGCTTTGACTTAATTTGTTTTTTTGCTGAGAGCTACTCATATGTTCAAATGATTTGAAATTTGGAGTGCGCCTCATGCATCAAATTATCTACCATGCAAAAAACATTGGATTTTTTTTATTTTGGCAAACTAAAAAGCAAACAAAGCAAAGAATGATATAATTCATGACGCTCCAAGCAAAACTTATATCATGTGATGAATAAAAGTATAGCTCGAAGTGATATTACCGATAGTTGGTAGAAGAAAGAGGGGATGCCTTTGGGGGCATCCCCAAGCTTAGATGCTTGGGTGTCCTTGAATATTACCTTGGAGTGCCTCGGGCATCCCTAAGCTTAGGCTCTTTCCACTCCTTATTCCTTCATCCATCGTGATCTCACTCAAAACTTGAAAACTTTAGCACACAAAACTCAACAGAAAAGACAGGAATCATCTAAGGTTGTAATCTTTGTATGTAGATGGCTGGATCACCGATCTGGGCTTCAGAAGGGCATTGCATGAGAGTTACTGCATTGGGCGGCTAACAAGTTTGGCCATCTGGCACTTCTAGCTTGATTTCTTCAGATATCTGCCCTCTTACATTGTTTGTGAACTTTTTTGGTATGGTCTACAGGAATAATGAGATAGGAATATGTTTTACTTGTGAGCTAAGGCAGTCACTATAAAGGCAATCAAGAGAAGCCTACAAATTTAGTTTGTCATATGAGATTAAAGTACATTCTGTTCTTCAGGATGGCACATAGCTTCTGAAATATTTCTTTTATTTGGATCAACAACTATCCAATTGTCAGTTTGTCTTCATGCGTATTCAGCTATCCTAAAGCCATGAACATTCCATAACCATATGTAGACTTCACCACAAGATCGTGGTTCTTGAGGTTCTGGTTTGAAATCTCATCCCCCTCCAAGTAAACAGGTACATAGTTCCCTCCTGTGCAATCTCCTTTTCTTTTGTATACATAAAATAGCTTAGTGCTGCTAACTTTGCTAGAAAATCAAGAGAAAGCATGTTAAAGTTCTGAACATAGAACTTTGATTACTCAGACATGCTTCATGCAATAATTTAATTTTTCAGTTAAGTATATTGAGAGAATGGTTTTGAAACCCCCAACTTTGGCATGAAATTTACAGAATTGTTGGATCAGTTCGTTCCCAAAAATAACAAGCTAAAAAACTATAGAAATTGTATATTTGCACACAAAAAACATGTAATTGACAATGTCTTACCACTCCATTTTCTGAATCATTGACATCCATCTTAACCATGAAGAAATGCATTTTATCCATATGCTGCCAATAGTGAAATACAGAACACCCCTTGCATGTTGTGTGACATTTGCTCCTCATGTTACCAGATCTACCATGTTAGTTGAGATGAAATTGTTAGAGAAACTTTAGATCCGATTTCACACATGCAAGTGTTGTGCACACGCGTATACATATGTTGCACAAAGGTAGACGAGCTAGTATGCATCACATAACACTAAGAAAAAACATTAACTTTACTAATTTATAAAATTATAGGCAAGAATATTACTCTCTCTGTAAAGAAATATAAGAGCATTGTTGTTGACCTTTCATTTCTTGGTGATTGCATATGATTATTCTGAGACATGTCCCTTTCATTGACTCAAGAAGTGTTGTTCATGGTAACACATGACAACTCTTTCTCACAACAACTTTGATCGAATATTCGAACATCAAATCTGGAGCTCCCACTGTACTCAAATAACAAGATGTCACATTGTTCAAGTTCATAAGCACTGGCAAACGTTTCCCATCCAGATTGAAAGACTAGGTCATTCCCTTCCTTGGAAACCCGAAGGTTATATGTTTTACTATTTGGCACTTCTAGCTTGACTTCATCAGCTATACGCACTCTGATATTGTTTGCTAACCTTCTTGGTACATCATGTAGGAACAAATAAATAAATCAATGGGAGCTTTCTTGATTGAAAAAAAACATATTTCCTGTAAAGGCAATCAAGACTGCCCTATAGAAGTCAGTTTGTTAGATAAGACCAACACTCATTTTATTTCAGCATGTCACTTCTCTACAAAAAACCAGCATGTCATTGAAAATCTCATCAAATGCAGCCGGAGATACATTGGAGCAATGTGTCAATGTCTCACTGTGACCCTCTTGATATTGTTGTTTGTAGGAGCACACTCTTCATCATATAAATAATTAAAATAGACCGTCCTCAAGGCACATTCTGATGAGATAGATTAATATATAGCTATATGATAGACAGGTTCCCATAATAAATCTAGTATCAGGAATTAAGAAGCAACCATTAGATGTCATTACTGACATTGGCTTGGGAGCCCTGAAGGAAAAAAATTACAAGCCATTCGAACCAGCATGGTTGGCTTGCTCCCAAGCTGCAGGAGGTCAGTTGGCCAAAAAACGATAACAATTATGCAGTAGAATATCGCCACCTCCCCACAAAACAAAGAGTAGAACATCTCCACCGGGGGATAGTCAAAGGTGTTGACCTGCAGCCGGACAAAGAGCCAAATCAGATGTGAACGGAAGTGCAGCGGTGCCCACCTGATAAGCTGATTTGGCCAGAAGGTGAAATCCTGGGGAAGATGCCTTTACTGATCGAGCGGGACTCCTCGCCGCTCCTCAGAGCCCACAACGGTCGCGGAGCGGACCTACGATGCGCAGGTAGAGGCCTCATCAGTTGCTTCTTCCTCCACCATATGGATTTCAGGTTGCAGGCGATGGAATGATGCCCAGCTCGCATCAGTGTCCCAACATACAGAGAGTCGTCGGTCATGAGGCGGACCAGCTCGATTACCGGAGGAGGAGCGCATGTCGATTTGGTTGTGCTCCTCCACGATGGGCGGCAACGGAACTGCGTCCCGGCAGGAGTCCAACACCCCAAGAAGCGTCAAAGGCGAAGAAGACAGGCAGTCTTGTGGGAGGAGCGCACTTCACATGGAGATCGTCTGTTGCCGTCACGCCGTAGGGAAAGTCAGTCTTTTTGTTTCTAAGGGAGCTATGGTTGGCCTTCAGGGTTGTAGGTAGGTGAAAAGTTCGAAAGGGGAAGGTGGGTTCAGCTATTACACTTGGAAACGAAAAGAAACAACCAGCTGAAATGGAACTGAAGCGGAAACAACTGATGCTTCATTTGCACTTTAATATGAGAGGGGAATCAACGCTAGTAACTGAATGTGTGTCGTGACATATGCACTTTAATATTGTGGGGAAGTACGACTGGGACGGGAGAGAAACTGGTCAGGGAGAGAGATAGTTGTAAACTTTTGATTGGTTGGTATCTGATGACATGGCATGCTGAGTTGGACCATTTGCATGTTAAGAGAATGCCTTATAGTGGGGAGCAACTTCTTAAGAATGGTTAATTGGTTGGTATCTGATGACATGGCATGCTGAGTTGGACCATTTGCATGTTAAGAGAATGCCTTGTGGTGGGGAGCAACTTCTTAAGAATGGTAGATAAGGGTCTAAAAAAAATACTTCTATCAAACTTTCTCCTTTTTCGGATGCAAAGAAGGTTGATAGGGAATGTATGGTTGATTCTGGGGCAGCCATACTTAGGGCTGTGGGTGATTCTGTGGCAGGTGAAGCCCTTTTCTCTCAAAAGAAGAACAAGGGCCAACTGAATGTGTAGGGGCAATGCAAGGCTGGGCTAGAAAGAAACAAATAGCATTGCCGGTGGTACCAGCATCTGGCATCAATCATGTTGTTTTAGGCAAATAGTTCAAAGAATGGAGACAGAAAGTTACAAGTATTTGAAAGAATTAGAGCCACTTTTGTAAGAGTACTGCCATTCAATCCTATACTCTTCTCAGGAAGCACATTTACAATACCAAATACAACATGTATCACAAATATCCCATACAAGAGCCATCTTTTAGGGCACTAATAAGAAGACAGCCATGCACTCAGCAATGCCGGCCACTGCATGATCTGAAAGTCTAAAAAGTAGAAAGACAAGAAGCCTCTTACCTTTGCTAAGAAGCCCCACGAGCCAATGCTTATGTAAGGAAGTGGCCACAATGCCATTGAGGTACCCAAGCCCAAGGCCTAGGCCATACATCCTTGCATGAACAGTATACCATACTGACTGTACAGACGTACCCCATTCAAAAAGTCACTCAAATTTGCAGATGAAAGCATGACATAATAAGACCGACAACTTTTGGTTTCTGAGCACAAGGAATCTACTGACATATGTTATAAGCATTCTCTGCTTTCAGTGAAGTCTAATAACTAGAGTGTCGTAGGAGATTGTCAGAGTATCTTGTGGTGCAACTGACAACTGGATAGCAAAGACAGCAACAGAGCTCGGAATCAGAGTATCAAATGTTCAGATACGGGCTCCCTTCTAGTGGGAGTACGGGCCACTCGGGTGGCATCCTCCTAGGGGTGAAGGATGCCACCTTTGACGTGGGTAGCATGGATCGGGGTGAGTTCTTCGTGAGCATGGAGATCTTCGAGCGGGCCCTAAACTTCAAATGGGAAATCATTGCGGTTTATGGCCCAGCCGACCACCGCCACTCAGAGACCTTCCTCGGTGAGCTCCGCACGAAGGTGGCGTCCGCCCAGCTACCGGTTGTGGTAGGAGGTGATTTCAACCTCATCCGTTCAGAGAAAGACAAGAGCAATAATTTGGTGAACTTCCCTCGGATGCAGATGTTCAATGACTGCATTGCTGACATGGGCCTTCGCGAGCTCGATCGAGTCGGGGCCAGGTTCACTTGGACAAACCGACAAGTGGAGCCGACTCGCTCCGTTCTCGATAGGGTCTTCGCCTTCCCTGAGTGGGACATTCGTTGCCCCCTAGCTTCGCTCCGGGAAATTAGGCGGATTGGCTCAGATCACGTCCCCCTACTCCTCTCTTCGGATAATGAGCATCCTCCCCTACCGCCCCGATTCTGCTTCGAAACCTTTTGGCTGCGCCAGCCTGGGTTTTCCGCCGTGGTAGGCGCACGGTAGCGCGAGGCGTGTGAGGCCCCCCATTGATCCCTGTCGGCCGTTGACAACTGGCACTTCTGCGCCAAGCGGTCACGGCAATTCATGAAGGTTTGGGGTGCAAACGTTGGCCGGGACATCCGGGAGCGGAAAAAAGTCCTCCTTGCAGACATCCAGGCTCTCGACCTGCAGGCTGATGCCGCTGGACTCTCTGCCGATGAATGGATGCTTAGATACGACTTGGAAGACCAGCTCACGGTCATCTACACAGACGAGGAAGCCTACTGGCGTTTGCGGGGTACTCAGAATTGGGTCCTCAAAGGGGACGCCAATACCGCCTACTTTCAGGCGATCGCTAACGCCCGCCGACGCCGGAACTCCATCCCTCTCCTTTGGGACGGAGCGACCCTCCTGCAGCGGCCCGAGGACATCCGGGCTCATGTTAACGGCTTCTATAGAGACATATTCTCTGCCTCCCCTCGGGGAGGTCTTGCCCTTGCGCAAGACATTTGGCCTGCCCACAGTTGCGTTCCGCATGTGGACAACGCGGCCCTCACGGCACCGTTCTCTGAGGCAGAAGTTTGGGCGGCAATTAAGGGCATGAATCCATCCTCAGCTCCCGGTCCAGATGGGCTCCCAGTGAAGTTCTTCCAGACTTTCTGGGAGGTGATCAAACCTGAGGTGATGGCCCTATTTGATGAGTTCTTGGTCGGGTACATCGACCTCGCCCGACTCAACTTTGGCGTAATCACCCTCATCCCCAAAGTGACCGGGGCCTTGGATATCCGCCAATTCTGACCGATTACAGTGATTAACATCATCTTCCGCATCCTCGCGAAGGGGTACGCCATTAGGGTGGCCCCTATTGCCGACCAGATCACTCACCCTGATCAGTCGGCCTTCATCCATGGCCGTTATATCCTTGACGCACTCCATGAGGTTCACATCAAACACCTCAAGGCAGTCTTCCTGAAACTGGACTTCCACAAGGTCTATGACACGGTTAGCTGGTCTTTCCTTCGGGAATGTCTTCTCTGTAAGGGTTTTGACGATCGTTGGGTGACCAGGGTGATGCAGATGGTATCCTTGGGTCGGACCGCGGTGAACATTAATGGGGAGATCGGCCCATTCTTCCCCACTTTCTGTGGGGTACGCCAGGGCGACCCCTTCGCCCCGTTCCTGTTTAACATAGTGGCCGATGCTCTGGCTGCCATCCTTGATAAGGCCAAGGCTGCGGGCCACATTAAGGGTATAGTCCCACATCTTGTTGGAGGGAACGGGATCTCCCTTCTCCAATATGCGGATGACACCATCATCATGGTGGAAGGCTCGGCGAGCGATATTTCGAACCTCAAGTTCCTTCTGCTGTGCTTCCAGCAGATGTCTGGCCTTAGGGTCAACTTCGACAAGAGCGAGGTGATGGTCTTGGAATACTCCCAAGACGACCGCCAGAGCATTGCGGATCGGCTTAACTGCCAGCTTGGGAGCTTCCCCACGACGTATCCGAGGATACCCATTAGTGACTCTAGGCTCACGGTGGCCGACCTGCGCCCCACAGTGGGGAAGCTTCAGCACCATATCGAGCCCTGACAGGGTCGGTGGCTCTCGAAAGCAGCCCGTGTGGTGCTTATTAACTCGTCCCTCTCCAGCCGACTCTTGTTCATCATGAGCTTCTACGGCCTTCCGGAGACTCTTCATCATGAGATCGCCACAGTCCAGGGGCGCTACTTCTGGGCCGGTGAGGGTGATAAGCAGAAGTACCACATGGTTAGGTGGTCAGAGATCTGCAAGCCTCGCGACCAGGGCGGTCTCAGGATCATGTCATCCAAACGCATGAACATTGCCCTCCTGACTCGGTGGCTTTGGCGGATTGCCAACGGAGATGGTGGACTGTGGCTTCGCATCATTCAGCAGAAATACCTCCGTGGCCAACCTCTTGCTTTCTGCCAGCGATCTGGGGGCTCCCAGTTCTGGCAATCCGTCATTCAGCTCCTTCCGGTCCACTGGATCGGGACCTCGACTGAGGTCGGATCTGGCACTGCCACACTGTTCTGGTTCGATAGATGGACTGGCGACTTGCCCCTCGCGGCCCACTTTCCCGACATGTTCTCCATAGCGGTTGCCCCGCAGATCTCTGTCGCGGCAACCCTTATTGACTTGGGGCAACTCGCGTTTCGGAGACCTTTTGGCCCGGCCGAGACCGCCGACTGGCAGGAGCTGCTCGACTGCATTGCCTTGCACGAGCCTGATCTTACGACCGAAGATGACCGTTCCAGTTGGCGACTAGAGCCTTCTGGACAATTCTCAACCAAATCTCTTTACCAGGCCATCGCCCCCTCGCCTGGCCATGAGGCGCTCTCCTCCATCTGGGAGATTCGCCTTCCCCTGAAAATTAGGATCTTCTTGTGGCAATGGATTCGCGGTCGCCTCCCGTTCGACATGGAGGTCCTGAAACGCAATGGCCCTGGTGATGGGCGATGCCCGCTCTGCGGGCCGGAAGAGGACTCGAACCATATCTTCTTCACCTGCGTGTCCGCGCAGTTCCTATGGAGCTGTTTCCGCGAGATAGTGGGTGGAAGCTGGGACCACAACAATTTCCCCGCTCTCTTCGCCGACCTCCAGGCAATCCCATCCGCGGTACACCACATTAGGTGGCTGGCCATTGGGGTGCTTGCCTGGACGCTGTGGACTGTTAGGAATAAACTTGTGATTCAGCGCATTCCTCTTTGTCATGCTACTGACGCTTTGTTCAAATGGTCTGGTTACTTGCAGCTTTGGCGGCCGCTTAGCCGCCCCAGGAAGAGAGACGCCATCACATCCATCATCTCCCAGCTTCGCACGATGGCTCGCCGGATGGCTCCATCGCTTCCCCCACCACCACCGGAACCAGATTAGATCGTTATCTTCTCGCCATCGCCACCGCCCTGCCGTTTATGTGTTATTTCGTCGTGTTCCTGTGTTGGGCTTGTTGTGTTGTGCCCACAGCTGGACTTAGGTCTGTTGGTCTCTGTGTGTGTGTGTGTGTGTGTGTGTTGGACCGGGCCGCGGTGGCTTTGTGTGCGTGTGTGGTGCGTTTTGTTGTGACCTTGGTACTTTGTGCTTGGTGGTTGCTTTATTTATAAAGCGGGGCGAAAGCCTTTTTGGGTAATGTTCAGATACCCTATCCACATATTTATGTCAAGTTCAAGTTTTGTCCCTTTATGACAAGGTGCCCTACTCACATTTAACACTCGATGTACATTTATGGGAAATAAACTCACAGTACACAAAAGAAGTAGGACTTGACCTGGAGCGAATACCACAGATAGGGAAGATTCTCCTGCATTGCTGTCAAATTCAGTGAGCAGAATAGGGCATGAGCAGTCACTTATCAGGACTGAACCAGCCAGGCAGTCAGGCATAATCAGGTTAGAATCTTTCAGAGATTTGTTTTTTCAACAGGCACAATGAAGCGCATAAAGCATGGTAAGTTTGTCTCTGCACTGGAGATATTAAATCAAAATGCATTTGCAATAAGTAAAATTCTTTCATTTTCCGTAACCCAACATTGCATTATATTTAACTCAATTTCAAGTTAGGTTCACCATCAATCAAGTTAGCACAATCATAAGTACAACGACAAAGCTATACTCCATCTACTTTCAAGACGCTGCTGCCATTCAACAACATCCTGCTAGACAAAAAAATTGTCCTGATTTTGACCCAGCTACCCCAAGCTGTTGACCCAGCTATAGTCTGGTGAGGGATTTTTGTAGTTGCGCGCCTTCCGAATTGCAGCTTGCTTTCTTTTCAGTTTTTCCATAAGATGTTGCACTCTGGGATCTTCATTAGACATGGGTTGCTGTGTACAGTGCATGTCAAGCTCAGTTTTTGACCTTGAGATTTTTGTAACCCTTTTATCAGGAAGCTCGATGCTTTGGTGATTATTCCCCTGCTGCTCATCAAGTTCATTGTCATTATGTACATTTCTTGAGTGTCTGCAGGAGAAAGTTAAGGCAAAGGTTAACCTTACAACATTGGAATTGGTAACAAAAATTTGAATCCATGCACCTGAATGAGTCAGTCAAATCAATCCTTTTATCTTCCACAGAACTCCCTGCTTCCCCAGAGGATGGTACAGCTGACATTTGTTGCCTGACTTTCTGCAGCTCCACCTCTAATTCTTCTCTCTGCATTCTTTGTCGTTCTGCTTCCTTCTTGATGTCGCGCACCTTAAGGGAAATAACCACTGTTATTGTTAAGAAAAGTTACAGCAGTAAGTAACAATAAATCAACACTGAAGTAGAAGTAGACAGCTCACCAGGTTCTCCACAGCACATACATCAGTTCCAAGATCATCAACTGACCTCTCCAATAGTTTTACTTCTTCATCCTTCTTTTCAGCATATGTCTTCCTTTCATCCGCTATCTGTAGAAGTACAACACAAGGGTTATACAAGGAAATTAATGCAAGCAGTATTAAGAGATACGCACCTGTCGAGCATCCATAGCAATTGCTTCATTTTTTTCGGCCACTGCCTGAGCCATCTCCAGCTTCTCTCTCAACATAAGCACCTGAGAGTCACAGTATTGTTTCTCGTAGGAAAGCTTGGAGAAGTCATTTTGCAAGTTTTGAAATAAGTTGTTCCTTTCATCAAGTAAATTTCTCAGCTCAATCAACCCTTCTTCCATTCTTTCAGTGGAATTACTTCTATGGGCCAACTCCTCTTTCCTAGAGTAACTGATCCGTTCAATATGGTTGAGCTGAGATCTCAATTCAGTGTTCTCCACAGAAACTGCATTTAGTTCACCAACTGTACTTGCTAGTTGCTCCTCTAGCACCGAAATCTTTTCATTACTCTTCATGATTTGAGCTTCTAGTGGCTGGCTTCCAGAAACAAGATTATCAAGATCATGTGATTTAGAAGCAACCTCAGGTTCTAATGATTTAATTGCTTCAGCCAACGCAACAAGTTGATCTGCTTGACCTTTTGCAACAGATGCTGACTCCTGTAGTATGCTAAGATCAAATGACAAGCCCTTTGCCAATTCATCTTTCCTAGCTAGTTCAGACTGTAAAGAGGAATTATGGGTGCTCAATTCCTCAACAGACAATTGAACCAAGTTTAAGTCATTGGACAACTTCATCATCATGGTTGATTGTTCATCGATGTACATTTGTACTTGAGCAGTAATTTGTTCCAAACATGCTTGAATGGAGACAGATAACTTCTCCATATCAATATTAGAAACCAAATCAACCATCCTGCTGTCCTTGCGCAGAATATGTAGCATTTCATGTCTCAGTGAATCATTCTCTGACTTCAAAGCATTTTCAATTGAAATTCCGAGTTTAATGACCTTGGCTTTCAACTCAAGCTCTTTACATAAGGCTGCATGGGAGCATTGCAACTCCATAAGATCTTTGGCTTTTCCATCTCGATCTGTTTGCAAGGATCTGATGTTGGACTCTAAGGAGTCAATTACATAACTAAGTTTTGGGTTTTCCTTGCTCATTGCAAGTAGGCTTTCCATAACTTCATCCTTGTCCCGCTTCAGGTTCTTCAAATGAATCATTATATTACTGTTCTCCTCATGTAAATCATAAATTGCAACACTGCCCAAATCCTGGTCAACTCTCCACAAAGTTACTTCTGTCTTCATCCGTTCAAGTACTTCAGTAAACATAAGGTTCTGTTTTTGCAGTTGTACCTTGTGTTGCTCCAATTCTGAAGCAAAAACAAAAGATTCAATATCATTTTTAATTGTATTGATCATAACCGACTCGTGGTGGTAGTTTACAAGCCAACTGCACAACTCAAATTCATTGCACCCGTTAATATCATTTGCAGGTATACCACTGTGTACTTCAGGCAGACTCACAACCTTAAGCATCGTGTCCTTTAACATTCTATTGAGAAACAAAGCTTTGTCCAACTGGTTATGCAGCTCTTCTTTTTCTTTGGATTGAGCTGCCAAAGAACTCCTGTTGGTAGCATCAATCTCTTCAGTCAAAACGGATAGCTCATTATACATGGAACCTGACCGTGCCAACATTGCTTTTTCTTGTGCTTGCAAATGCATAACTTTCTTCCCGAAAGAATCCAATCTTGAGCTCAGTTCAGTTGCTTCTTGTTCCTTCTTGGCAATACAACAAAACCTGCTGTTGATGTCGAGTAGTAACTTTCTTTTGAGAACACTACACATTTCCAGTTCATTCTTTGCTTTATCATTGTGCTCTCGCAGCATAGATATCGAAGAATCAGATTCGCGGATCCCACGCTGAAGGAGACCATTTTCTGCATGCAGCCCAGTAATTCTCGCCGACAAAATCCCCATATGGCAGAGGTGTAACACAGAAACAGCATAATCTTTTCCAATTATCTCTAACCAATTCTCCTCCAACCAAGCTCTTGCCAACTCTGCAAACTGCTGAAGTTTTGACTTCATCCATTCAATATCAGACAAAACAAACTCAAGGTTCTCCGCTAGCGAATTCTTCAGGTGTCTGATGCCATCTTCCAGTTCAAGAGCTACCTCATTTGCTTCAAGCAGGCTTGATCCAAATTTATTTTCCATATCCAGGTAAGTTAGTTCCTTCACATCCAGCAGCATCTTCAAACTACTGACCTCACTTAGCAAGTCATCCTTTTCAATAGTAAATGAAGATTCCTTTTGCTTGTACTTCTCTGCTTGATGTTTTGCATTTTCATTCAATTCCACCAGTGCCTTGACTGTAGAGTCTGCATCAGCTATAGTTGCCTGTGCTTCTTGAAACTTGGCTAAAAGAATTGATGCCTCAACTGATTTCTGTAGTGCAAGACATTTTGCCTCTGCGAGCTCAAATTCAAGTGCCTTGACTGTAGAGTCTGCATCAGCTATAGTTGCCTGTGCCTCTTGAAACTTGGCAAAAAGAATTGATGCCTCAGTTGATTTCTGTTGTGCAAGACATTTTGCCTCTGAGAGCTCAAATTCAAGTACCTGAAAGAATTATCACATTTGAAAACAAGAAATAATGATCGACCAAATCAACAAACTGAATTATTAAACATAACAATTTATCCTCGAATACATGCTCTCTGTTGCTTGTATGCCAAAATAAATTAACAAATGCATTGATCCAACCACATCAAATTCCATCATGTCTTGCAGAGCCAATACAGTGGTGAATTGATCCAACACATGAAATTTCACAGAGTTCACTATTTATCATTCGCCAGAAGATGGTTAGGACTCAGGGATATTCAGCAGATGATGCTAAATTACGCCATAGGTTCTTTTGAGTTCTTTGATAATTTTGTTCCATGTCTAAAATATAAAACAACTTTTTTTGAAGAATAAACCTGGCAATAATAAACTTTTGTATGAGGCAATGTCAGTATGTTGCATAACCTAAAGAAGGACAGATTTCTGCAAAAATCCATAGAGCACCATAAAGCACTCTCCTACTACCTATTACTTTACACATTAAAACCATTTTAACCGAAAAAGGCTTTCGCCCCGCTTTACCTACTTGTATAAAAAATCTAGTAAAATCCTTACTGGAAATAGAAACGAATCTACTGTGAATATATGCTAATTTACAAGTCGAACTGTTTAATTTGTTCAGGAGGACACAAAACGAATTATGCAATGAGAACTTCAATGGAAGCCTAATGGCCTTTCAAGACGTTACCTCTTTCTCTTTATGCCATAAAATAAGTGATGTTGTGGCATCACAATCCTTTTCTTGCATATCTATCTCCAATTCTTTCATTCTAGCTTCATAGCCCTTCTCTTTGTCAATTATTTCTGACTTCAATTCAAGGGCCTCAGAACTTAAATCTTTAATAGTTCTTTGACTCCAGAGATGGCATTCTTCCGCATTTTCCTTTTCTTGCAGAAGCTTGGTAAATTGAGACCGCAGTATCTGCAATTCGCAAATGGCAGATTCCCTGTCCTTACATAGATGACAAACAACCTCAGCTTTGCGCTGCTCTTCAGTTTCAAGGGCTCCATGTGTTCGAGGCACATGTTCAAGGTTGATGACAGCAAGCTCCTCCTGATAAAATGATCTTTCAGTTTACAGCACTGTTATACAGAACGAAAGTAGGACTAAAATTCTGCAGACATAACCTTCAGGACATGTATCTGATCTTGCAAAGCACGCACATCCCCTATAGCATCTTCATTGACAACCGCCTTCAGATTTGAAGAGAACAGAAATTTCAAGTGATGGTAACCTACGATATATTTGTAACAAAAGAAACTGACTTAAGAATGAAATACATACATTGTTCTGAATGAGCCTTGCACGCTGAGCAAACTTGAGAGTACTGAGTGTTCCATTACTTGAACTACATGAACACACAAGAAGTTGTATGAGCATCCCAAACAAGATCTCATGCTTTCTTCAGTTTGGATCAAAGTCACAGAGTTCATTACCACAATGAAGGGCTGACGTTTGCAATGATCAATGTCTTGGAGTTTCCACCAAGTGAATCCTATAAGCAAAGGGAGTAGAATGACACTGGCTAGACATCAAGGGAAAACAGCAACAAGTAAAACAATAGCATGGTATTGGTATCTCGAGGTTCTTACCTGGAGAAGAAACGTCAATCTTGAGTCCCTGTAAGGAACATGCCTTTTCTTTCCATGTGTAAGATCAACTAAACTCATTATCACATGGCTGAAATTCACAATCCAGGAAAGTAGCCATGACTGAATAAAAGCGTAAATAATCCTTTTTCATATTAAAATATGTTTTGCGATTTTGAGTGTTAATCACGAACCTGAGTGTTGATAATGATTTGTTGATATTAGAAGCTTCCTTCAGCCTCTCACCTTCAGCACCAGATGACGTTTGCCTGATTTAAATGCATATATCAACGGATTGGGATTTCAGACCCGGCCAGATAAATTGTGAGGCAAGTGAGAATATAGATCTACCTTTCAGACCCGGCGAGATCAACTATATTCAATCGTGCAAACCGTGTGTTAGATATGGAATCCTTCTCCCACCTACTCTCAATAGTGCATGTGAGAACACTGTGGGAGCGGCTACTTGCATGATTCATATGCGTCATAGAGACTTTCCTATTCGCAGAACCCTGCAGTAGGTTTCAGGCATATGCACACAGACAGTCATCATAGGATACTTGCAAGAAGAAGAAAATCCTAGAAAAAACGTATTTACCTGCATCAAAAGTGTTATGATGTCACTGACGCACGTAACTTCACGTTTAGTCACATTTTCAACATAGACACCAACCCTCGTATCTTCTCGGAGCTGCACATCAAGTTTCATGCTTAGTACATCGCACTACTAGATCATACACTTAGCAACAGCAAGAAAGCATACTTGAAGATTTGTGGATGAAGGGTCAAGAAGATCTGTAATTTGTTCATTGTAAATCTCCAGGAAAGAACACTCGCAGTTGTACTTAAGGTTCTCATCCCTCCTGCTCTCTTCTTCCTGCAATCTCAGGATTCACACATAACAGATTTGGAATCCATAGCAGTATAAGACACATCACAATGTTGTCAGCAACAAGCCTTGTGTTATCAATCAACAGAGGAAGAAAAATTACCGCTCTGATTCTCGCAATCAAGAACTCAAAAATACGTGGTGTCATGCCACATTCTGGACCAGGCTTCACTCCCAACTCACTGATTTCGCCAAGCATTGTGTGTGTCTTCCCACTTCCATCCAGTCTGCAAACAACTTAATGTTTAACCGCATGAATATAACTTTACATTATAAGTAAGAAAAATTAAGGTTATAACAATATACCTGCCCATAAGCAAATACACAGCTGTTGTATCCAGCCATACAGTTCTCCACCATTCGTAAACCAGCAACTAGAAAAAGCACTTCCTGCAAATTCAAGATTTGATCACAGTCCAAGGATTAGCACAAGAGCATGAACCAGATTGTTTTGAAGCTGACCTGATTCACTGACTCACAAGCAACGTGGTCGAATGTGAAGCGAGTTTCTGGCTGTCCAATCCATGTGATGCTCTGCGCACTTTCTTGTTTCAAACACCGACTGTGACCATGAAGATTTTTCTCTGTGTCGTTTAAAGGACGGACACGGATAACAACGTGGATATTAAACCACAAATGTAAAGAATTCGTATAGCAAAGCCGACTCTCCAACACATGCGCTGACTCAAATTCAGAACTAAAATACACACTTGCCAGTTATAAATGGAAACAGAAAGGGAAAAAATATCAAAGAACGCATGTCTTGGATAGTACACAATAACAGGAGAACTTTCCAAATCAAACATTGTTATTTAGTATACTAGATGAGGTAAATGAATTATGGTTAATTGTGATGAATGAGTAAACGATATGCACTTGCTCTGTCATACTCCCCAACCAATCAATACAATTGCACTAGGTGCTAGGTAGCAGCAAAAAGAATTCAGCGGTAGGGCGTACCTGCACGTTGTTCTCCATCCAGAACGAGGGGTCCTCCTGGAGCTCATAATGCGGCACCTCCGCGGAATTTACCACTATTGCCGGCAGACACCTCCCCACCATCGAGAACCCCAACTCAAGCCCCCGGGCACCACCACTCCTCTGTACGATGCACGCCGGCTTCCTCGCGCTTTTAGTTGGCTTCCGCTGCACAGACCCCCCATAGGCAGTCTTAGCCCGATGCCCACGAGGAGTGGCGGCAATCGCGCCACGGGGGGCTGGGCTCACCCGCGACGGCGTCTCCTCGCCACGTGGTGCGAACCGTCTCCGGGACGGGAGCCTCGGCGTCTCCACGGGCCACTCCAGCTTCCTCTTCAACCGTGCTGCCGGTGTATGGACGGCGAGCAGAGGAGGCCGGGAGGATGCCATGGTGGAGTCCTTGGTGACGACATGGACGAGTTCGGGAACAGTCTTGCCGTCACGGGCTTGTTCCGCCTCAGGAGCCCTCGCCGGAGTACGGCAGAGAGATCCGCCGAGACCGCCCACCATTCTGCACAAGCACCAAACCGAATGTAAGAATGAAGAAAACCAGAGAGCTGGTGACATGTCAAAATTAGGAGGCGGCGACAACGATATCCTATATCGCCGAACCGAAAGATATATACTACAAAGAGTTCTCAGCCTACAGTCAAGAGCACATCTAAACAGACTAGGATCGGATGTGCATTTCACAATTTTTAAAAAAATGCATATATTATATATCTGAGTGAACCTTAATTCCACGCCCAAAAAATGGAAACGAATTTGAATAAACGCATGTAGAAAAATCGTAATCGCCGGCCTCCCACCCCTAAACCCTAACCCTGGTCGCAAATCGTACGACAATCCACAAGCACCCCCAATCCCCGTCCCTCTGACAACTCATTCGAACTCCGATAAAAACCAACAACAAACGGCAAGAAGAATCGCCAATCACCAATCGCAATCGAGTCGCCGACGAACCCCCCCCTTGATTCCCCTCCGATTAAGCACCCACACGCCGCCCGTCGGAACCCCACGAAATGCGACTGGAAAGTACAATGCGGGTGCGGGGAAGACGAACGCTACCGGCGAAGAGGCTGCGGGCGAGCGCGATGGGCGGAGGGAGAACGCGGGGAGGGACGAACTCGTCCACCTGCTCGCCGCCCCCAATCTCTCTCTCTCTCTCTCTCTCTCTTCGGTTCGAAGTGGCGGGCGCGGCTAAGGAAACGAGGCGTGGAGGTGTAAAAATGGGACCCCACTCAGTTAAATAAAGCTGAGCTGAGCTGAGCTGAGCTTCTATCGTGGTCGTGGTTTTGTCTTTCTCTGTTGGCCCAATTTCAAAACGCGCCCTTGCTTTTATTTCTCCTGGAAGCAGAGGAGACGCCGCCGCCGCTCGCCTGCGACGCGCTCCGCCGCCCCCGCTCGCCGCAGGGCTCCCCGCCGTCGCCGATCATCTCCAGCAAGGTACCCAGCCGCCGCAGCGCCTTCCTGCGACGTCAGTTGCGCCGCCGCCGATGGTTCAGTGGGTCCTCGTGGGCTCCAGCGCCGTCGCGTTTGCGCTCCTTCCCGCGGGGTGCGGGGTTTGATTCACTCTCCTTGGGCCGGGTCGTGCTTGCTAGGTTCGCCCCCGTCCCTTGCTACTTGCTCACTCTCCACAATTTTTTGGCAACAACCGAAACCCTAGCTAGCTACTCCCTCCGTTCGAGTGTACTTTCAACTTCGCTGGAGGAGTTTGACCGAGTTTGTGCAAATATATATCAATGTTTGTGACATCAAATAGGTATATAATGAAAATATGTTATACCATGAATCTAATGCTACTAATTTGATGGCATAAATGTTGGTGTATTATTGTATATAAGGACGAACGGAGTAGCTTGAACAATTAACACGTCGCTGGCTTAATTAATTACTCTGTACGCTGTGGCTTGTGTTCAGGTTGATTGAAGGAGGGACCAAGGAGCAGTGGTCGCAGCTGTGTGTGAAGCTGTGTTTGTTTCGGTTGGTTGTTTGAGATTGTCAGCGTCTGGGCCGTGGGTTGTGCTTCTTAACAAGGTGATGGCTTCTGCTTGTTGGAGACAAAGGGTGCTTCCCTTTGTGTAATCATCATTTGCCTTGGTTTTGTCGAGGCAGGGGGTACTGTGAGTGTGCTTGTGCTTGTGCTTGTGGACATGGATAAAAATAAAATGGAAGGGAAGAGGACAACTAGAGCTGAGTCTAAATCAAAGGCATCTTCACCCACTAGTGCAACTGCCTTTTCAGCCACCGCCTCTCGTCGGCACCCTACTCTCCCGAGTCTGCGGGCTGATGTGGACTACTCCAAATACAATCTGAAGAAGATGAAGAAGCTCAGGCTTGTCACGGAGACAGAGTGGTTCCCACCTCAGAGACATGATCGTCGCCTGACAAGTAGCCGGTTCTGGACAGTTGTGCAGAAGGACTTGTACCTGGCTCTCAAGTCACAGGCCAGCGATATGAGGTGGATCGATTGGCCGTCAGTCAACCAGAGTGTTGGCGCAGATGTTGATGTTTGTGGATACTTTGCAGCTACTCCGGGGCATGACAAGCTGTTAGAGAGGCAGGACCTCAGCTGGGCTGACTCGCACATTCGTCAGTTCTACGCCACACTATGGATTCACCCAGATCGATCGAGGATCAAGTTCATGTTTGGGAACCAACAGCGTGAGTTGTCCAGGGATGATTTCGCCGGGTGTCTTGGCCTGTCTTGCGGTGGTGCCCGAGTGCACACCTTGGCATACCCCAATGGAAACAGTGATGAAGTTCACTTGCCACCTGTAGAAGACATTCGCCACCTTTACATCAATCCTGATGCCGTGATGGAGTTCTGGAAGGATCAAAATCAGTTGAACCATGAAACAGCTGTTGTAAACACAGTTGTGAGGATGTCGATCCGTCCTAGAGTTGGAGGCCGTGAGTCCCTAACTACAGTTGAGATTTGGCTTCTGCACTTGTTGAGGTCAGCACAGCCTGTAGACATAGTAGATTTGATGATTGGAGAGATGCAGGACACCATTCTGACAATCAGACGTCGGCTGCCCTACGCCCCGTATCTCATTCGCTTGTTTGACAAGAAAGGGTGGCTTGAGGATGGCATGAAAAGGGCTTTCGATCAGCACCTCAAGCCATACAAAGCTCCGAGGCCCGATGACAAGAGGAGGATCAAGAATAGGGAAAATCAGCATGACAAGTCGTACAAGGCTCTGAAGCCCGATGACAACAGGAGGCTCGGGACCAGGTCACTTCCAGCCCAGATGGAAGCTGGATTTGATGATGATGAGCATGTAGAGTTGGACCAAACACTTATCCCGAGCATACAGGAGCAAGCTCTTGGGGACACCACTAATGGGGAAGCTGACACAGATCCTGGCCATATAGCGCCACCCCCAGTGGCGGAGGACGAAATGTTTTTAAGGTGGGGCGAACTCTAAAGGCAAATAAATGATTTGATGCAATATCATAGCTTTTACGCAATAATAATACATCCATAATTTACATGATTTTAAACTAATTCAAATACAACGGAAATGCAAGCATATTTAAATAAGTCCGAAACATATGCATAATGAAAATTTAATGCTATCAAAGATTGCGAAGCTATTCTCTGAAAATTTACATCATAATAATTCATAACATGAAAATGTTGAAATTTATAGCCCTCCATGTGATGGCATGGTGTACTTTTTCTAGATATATCGTGGTTATTTTTAGGAAAACAGAGAGCGTGTTTTGTTTTTTTGAGAAAGAGATATTTTTTTTGAGACAATTTGAGAAAGAGAGAAAGCGTGGTGTACTGGTGCTTGCGATCGACTGGGATGGGCTTGATCGCTTAGGAACTCATGGGCCCAAATAACGTGGATAGAATCTGATGAGCGATTAGGCCCACTCGTTTTTCTTCGTTCTTACTTTTTCTAACGACGGTGCCGCGTATAGAACCAGATCTCCATGTGAAAGCAACGGCGTATGCGTACTTGTACAGATCGTTTTGCGCAAAATCAAGGTAGGGCGGGCGCCCCGCCTCGCCCTACCGGGAGCTCCGCCTGTGGCCCACCCCCAGTTCCTGATGAGTTCAGATTTGGCCAGCAGGGAGCTCACCACGCAGAGGCAGGAGGGTCGGGTGGTCATATCGCAGAGGCAGGAGGCTTGGCTGGTCATACCTATGACGTTCCTCCCATGCTGCCGAGACAGATTGATCGCCAGACGGCTATCCTTGAGCAGATGCAGAGACAGATGCAGGATATCCTGAACCTGGCTGTGGTTTCTATTGGTCAGAGTATTCGCCGTGACGCTCGCGACAGTGATATTCTGGCTCTTGATGAGAGTTTTAGTGCTTCCTGCGGACTCTAGGCGGCCTCCTGTCCCACCGGTTTGACGAAACAGACTCTACTTCTCAATGTCTAGTTTTGTGACATGATGAGCTGCTGCCTACTTCTGCTAGATCGGAGTGTACTCAGGTTCTCTCACCTTCAGGCTTAAGCCCAGCAGCCACTCGACGGGACCGAGACATAAGCTGGCTATTGTCGATTAACTTCGTTGGCGGGTTTCCCTGTGTGCTTTGTGTGTTTGATCTAGAAAGGGGAGAGATTTGACTTATATTATCCTTTTGTGCGTGGAGTCGTCTTTTGGGTGGTACTGTAAGTGTAAGATACCTATATGTTCCATGCCTACATACTTCTGCCTGCTCCTTATTTGCATTCTACATACTTTGTTTTGACAAGAATGCATGAATTTCATAGATCGAGGTTTAAAAGCTGCTGTCCTATACTTGCTGCCATCATTATCGCTGTGTGTGATGTGCTGAGTTAACCTCTTTATAGATAGAAGGCATAATGTTTTTTGATTCCTTGAGATCTCAGACCAGTGATTGAAATGCATCCAAGATGCCACTGCTTCCTAGGTCATTATTTTTACTTTTTATCATGATCTGCATGTTATCATCAGCTTTCGCATCCCTGAAAAATCACATCAATGTTTCTCGGAGAACTTGTCCATCGGTGTTTAGATTGTTGCCACCTTACAGAGTACAAGATGCGGAGACAGATTAATACTCCCTCCGTTCCTAAATGTAAGTCCTTGTAGAGATTCCACTGGATGGACTACAAACGGAGCAAAATGAGTGAATCCACACTTAAAATGCATCTATATACATCCGTATGTAGTTCATAGTAAAATCTCTACAAAGACTTACATTTAGGAACGGAGGGAGTAGAATGTTGTGTTTGGATTGCTGCCAATTGCAGAACTTTTACTGTGTATGCATACACACTTGTGCCAACCTAGTGATCTGTTTTCTTGTCGGTTCCTGCAACACCTAGTAATGTTGTGTTTTTACTGTGTTTAGGTTGTTCCTGCATATACAGGTTTTTTTACTGTGTGCATGCACACTTCAGTCGCATTGTATGCATACACATTCTTCTCAGTGAGCAAGTGTAGGAAGAAGGATATGGATTGTGTGATACTTGTGTGGTGCGACATATGGGTTTCCCCGTAGAGTGGATGGTCTCTCTCATCTCATGTACTGTACGTAGCAGCTCAATCAAATAGACTGACCAGCTTTGCCTTTTTCATTCTCCAAAATGTCTGTATATTCTTGTAGTTGGCCATATGAGCCGAGGTAAGTAAATCGAATGATCTTTACAATTGAAAATTTATGTCACAATTTGGTAGTGCTGCATCTGAATCACATATCAACCAAGCCATAAATAAATCTGCAGGCTCTTTGGATATAATAAAATTAATTAGTACTCCCTCCGTTCACAAATATAAGATGTTTTACTCTATAACTTTTTTCTAAATCGGCTCAAGCCTCCTCCAAGCTTCTTGTCGTCCAACATCCTTGACTTTGGCAGCTGCTTTCTTCAGACTTGTTTCCTTATCCTGGAGTTTGGATTTCTCCTTCCTGTTACATATAAAAAAGGCAATCATTCTCAGATACCATGTAACATCAACAGAAAACAAAGCATCCTCCACCATTTCTAAAACCATCAAGTTACCAGGAAAATCAGTTAAGGATGAGAGGTGAGCTACACAAGCACAATTAATCAAGCTGAGATCACTTCTGATGGATAATACAATATATATTATGCCTAACTAGTCAACTGGCAGCAGAGTGCTTTTCTAGCAATTGTTCAGAACCTGCAAATCAATTTAGGATGAGTGCGTTCATAGAAGTGAGTGTGCGTCCGTACTGTGTTTTTCAAAAATAGAAGTAGTTGAAGGGGGCTTGGGGGCTGCTTTGCCTCTTTTCAGAAGGAAAAAACAGTAATCCACATTTTGTCCTGCTAAAAGTAGCTTTCCTTGTTACAAGCATTCTGATGCTACAGCTTTATACCATTTATATCCCCTCCCCTGTAACAGGTGAAGGATAATATTTAGCATTTTTAAACGACAACAGTAAAGTATCTAAAGAAGATCAGCACGCCAATATAACACAAGCATATGAAATCACCACTTGAATGGGCTCCTACATCCTCCAACAGAGGATGCAAATGGAACATTAGTATTACTTTGAAGACTAGCAGGGGCCCTGCTATGCAAAAATTTAAAGGTAGCTACTAGCTAGTAACAGTGGTCACTCTCCATCTCTTACAACCAACATAAATAGTTGATGGGTGAAGCTAATGCGAAAACAAACTGTCGTATCAATGATTTATTACAAACAGTGTCTAATCGACGCAAAAAACATCAATTTGCTAAGAACATTCACGACCAGCAGGCAGGGATAACAATGCCAGTGTGCAGATAATCGACATGATTATCAGGTCCTCCAGCAGCAGTGAACACCTTGATTGCTTGTTGCATTGTTGGACGGCGTGATGGATTTGGTTCTATGCACCGAGCAGCAAACGCGATCACTTTGAATACTTTGCTTGCGACTTCAGCCGCTGGGAGTGGGATCCGGATGTCCAACAAATCCTTGAGTGATGTACTCTTATCGGCCATGGATGAAAGAAAATCACTTGGATGGTGTCCCATGAACCAACTCGAGCGTGAGCACCCCAAAAATATAGACGTCACATTTCTCTGTCACCCTTGTTGATTATTATTGACACTCGAAAATGGCATGATCGCAAAGGATGACTTGAGGCTATAATGAGATGATGTTAAAATTATGAGTTCATGTCACCACTGGATGGCTCTCTTCAACCGCTTGAAATAAATATAGAGATGGTCCAAAACGAAGCTCGAATGCAAAAGTTATGCCAATCTTAGAGATGCTCGTAGACACCAGATTAAAGAATGGCGCGAAACCTAATTAAGATGGCCTCGGATGGAAAAAAGTTACAATTTCAAAGTTCTTTGACTCGTCGAAACGAACGATTTTGATATAAAAATCGTCCCCATCCGAGGTCGTATTCAAAAGTTACAGGCAAAACCGTGCGCTGCAGCAATGTTTGGCCGGATCATCCGGGCCGGGGTCCGGATCATCCGGGTAATTGAAGTACAAAGACACCAGAAGGTTGGCGCTGAATCCGGATGATCTGGGTCCAATACCGGATGAATCGGATGGAGGCCGGACAGTCCGGGTAAAAGTCCGGACGTCCGGGCAGTTTTTTTCTGCTGCCGATGTTAGAAAACAGCCCTAAACTCCCTCAAGATGACCTCAGATTGAAACGTGTTCAACATGAAAGTTGTGTGTCTCATCGAGGCGGTTGATTTTGATATAAATCTTGCCCAAATCCAAGGTCGTATGTGGATTTTAGAGCCCAAACAGTGAGCTGCTGTCAGAAAACTGGGCTAGGCCGGATCATCCGGGCCTAGAGCCGGACATCCGGGCCGGAGGTCGTGAGAAGTCCGAGTTTGGCCAGATTTTGATGATTTGGACGGTAAGGCAAGTCCTTTTCTTGTACGGAAAATCCACCCTCCTCTTATATAGATAAGAGGTGACGGCCGATTGAACAACACATAATCGAACAAATCTATCTACACTCTTTACCTTTACTTTTGCTTCTCCCTTTTTCTTCTTCTTCCTCGTTCTTCGCCTGTTCTTCTTGTTGCAGGGCGGCAAACCTCGAGGCCCTAGGGGCGATCAGGTCGACCTAGGGCAGGCCATAGCCGCCGCGCGCCCTGACGGGGTCCCTCCCGGGCGTGTGGGGTTTCGGGTCTACAAAAGAGCCCACCGGATTGCCTTGTGTACCGCGCTTCCGACGAGTCTTCTTCGACGTGAGCTGCGGCGCATCACCCCCGGTGTCGAGGGTACACGTGACGTGCTCGTGTGCGAACACACTTTTTGGCGACTCCGCTGGGGGCGAAGCTTTGAATGGTCTTCGGCCTGTTCTTGGTACGAAGAGATTGTCATCTAGGGTTTGCAATCTACAAAGGTAATATGAATACTCAATTCACATGTGTAGATGCAAATAATGCATATGTTGTTGCTAGATCATCTAATGAGCATAATATATCGGCTAGCCCTAGTTTTATGAATCATGCATCTAATTATGCGCAAGGGCCGATGCAAAACAATCTTCATGCTTCAAATTCTTATGATTTTAGCAACGTACACCATATGTATCCAAACTCTCATGCATCGGCAACCCCACAAATCCATATGCCGATGAACAACATGATGGGTTTGGTTAATCAATTTGAAACACCTCATGTTAAAATTTCCAATAGCATACAAGAAAGTGTTTCACCTTTTTATTCATCGGCAACTAATTTGCAATATGTGAATCCAACCTTACCGATGGATGGGAGAATTGGCCATGCTACTACTAGCTATTCGGCCAGTTACTCTCTACCATCATATGCTACACCTCATGTTAGTAATTTTTTAGCACCGTATGCAACTGTAGATGTTCATAATTCGGCCCCGCGTCTTCATGGTCATAGCAGAATAAGTGAAAATTTTACAGGAACACATGTGTTGTCATCAAATACTGTAGCATATAATGCATACTCTACGCAATTCAAGAATTTTGACAACTCTCACGAATCATTGCCGAAAGAATCTGAAAGTATTGCGGAGCAATCCCTTCCAAAAGCGGTTGTGGCTGCATTAAAAAAAGAGCTTGACACAAAACAAGAGAATTAGTGCTCTTTGCCTTGAACAATATGAAAAGGGTTTGTTTCCTGATTATGCTGCAATAAAGGCTAGAGTTTTGCAGGAGGATGAAACTTCATCAATTGGTAGTATTGGTGAGAGAGCATATGGTTATACAGAAGTGCATACACCTCCACCTAGTACCGCAGCATATTATACACCCCCTACACAATTGCAAAATTTGGTAACACTAATACTTCATTGCCGAAAGATCCTAAAAGCATTGGGGGCAAACTAATCTAGAGCGGGCTGAAATTGAGAGGGGAGTTAAAGCTTTGCGCGATAGGGTGCAAGTACTTCGCCAAGAGAGAATTGATAGGGAATTAGCTCAAAGAAAAGAAGTCTTGCCAATTGATATAACTGGTGAAAAGAATGATGATTCGGAAACTAAAAGTGCTTCGGTTGAAAAAGCCGAATCAAGTAGTATATATTCCGAATCCATCAAATCCAAAGAGGCAAACATTGTTGAGAAAGGGCATGGAAAGTATAGCAAGACAGCCATACTTGATTTTTCTGACGTTAACGGAACCTTCTTCCTGCCCTATGAGTTTCGTGCCATAGAAATTGACGAGCTTCAAGAACAAGAACAAGTAGCCGAAGAAAGTTTGGTGGACAAATATCTTCAAACTAATGATGCACGAAATCAAGAAAAAAATTATGACAAGGCGTTGGGGAGCTATCAGAAGGCGGAGCAAGATATTCTTCAAATCACACCACCATCACGCTCTCCCAACATATTTGAAGAGGTCTGTCTAGCAATTAATTTACCTGTTTTCAGATTTGGTCATGACTTAGTTGTTGATGCATATATTAGAAAAAAATTCATAAGAAATATTGAGAGACCAATGAAGAAGGGTAATTCATTTGTTAGCAATCAGATTGTCACAAAGTATATCAGTCAATACATTACACCATTCAGAAAGACCGATAGCGAAAAATTATTGCAGCCAAGGCTTTCCCCATTGCTTTATCTAAAGTTCATATCTAATGGTGTAGATTTGCTTATTTCTTACTTGGCTTACACTTGGTCTCAACTGAGACATGTATGTTCTAACTATTTTCGTTTCAGAAATTTAAAGCCAAGGTTAAAATCTACTGAGCAAACCGATGCAAGTATAGGTTCTTATCCAATGACATCGGTAAGAGAATGCAAAATAAAATTCATAGCCGAATGGGGTGATACAAAATCTGAATCATTCGTTTGCTTAACTCCAAAGCCGTTATCACAGCAAGATCAGCTAGAAAATAAGAAGTTTACCTTCAATTCAAGCATGTGTGATCAAATATTTGATTTGTTGCTCAAAAATAATTACATAAGAATTCTTGATCACCATGTCAAGCCATCAATTCAAGGACGAATGTATTGTAGGTTGCATCATTCGTTCAAACATAATTTTGAGGATTGCAATATGTTTCGTCAAATAGTTAAATTGGCCATTGATAAATGACGATTGAAATTTGTTGAGACACCAAGAGATGACCAGTCTATCCCGATTGGTCCTGATGGGAAAAAGTTTATGCATCGGCTGCTTCAAGCCGATCCATTTAAAAAGAAGGTAAAAACTGCAGGTGATGGGATCAAGCTTTCAAGAAGAGAAGTTGCTGAAGAGCATAATGAACACCATCTTGAGGCCGAGAATTCTGTCGAAGCTACAATGAAGACGCCAAGGACTGGGGGGCAGCAAGCAAATCCAATGTTCAATGAAAGCGAACTGAAAGAGAACAAAGGCCGAAATAGGCGCAAGTGTAAGAGATCAAAAATCACCTTCGCTGAACTATTGAATAAATATCAAAAGAAGAGTGAAGAGAATACTCATCAGTCGAATCATGCAAAGCAACTACGATCACCCCCAAGGAGCAAATATGAGGATCGGTATTGGCAAAGTGAGAATTTTTATGCAACATATTCATATCTTTTAGGCCGCCAATGCCAATGCGGTGGATGCCTCCCTATGCTCATGTAGATCCATATCCATCATGGGACAGGTATGATCCAAGGGCACATTCTCCATCTTATTTTAGACCATCTCACCAATGTTATGCAACTCCAAGAAGATCAACATTTCAGCAATCACATGTTAAAGAATGTTTCAATCATAAGGAATCGGTCTGGAGCTCAAGGAAGAAGAAAGAGGTGGTCAAACAAGTTTACCGCGTTAAAAGAGATGGTCGTAAGAGTGCTACTTCAGATTTGATCTCAAATGAGAAAGAGCCAATGAAAGTGTTGACGTTGGCTACTCAAAACAATGAGATGAAGCAACCAATTATTGAGAGTCAAAGTGCCAAATCTGAAGAAAAGAAGTTGAGAGTGCACAAGGTAAAACAAGAATTGACATTGCTTCAAACAAAATCGCAGCCGGGGTGCCCACTTGGCTTATCATATTGGCAAAAGAAGAAATTACAAAAACTTAGTGCACAAGAACTTGAGGAAAGGAATATGGCATGGGTTCCCAAAGGAAGTGCTCAAAATAAGAATTATGTGCAAGCTTCCATTACAAGAAGTGCGGCAAAGGTGAAGAAGGAAAAAAGTGAAAACTATGAAGGACCAAGACGAAGGTTTCAGCATCTTCGGTCTACACATTATCCATATTCTTCAACTATGCCATTAACACCTATGCCATGGAATTCGTCATCAGGTATGATTGGTAACCCTCAATGGGCTTATTTTAATCCATGGTTGCAACATAATTTTCTATATCATGAGAGGGTATTACCAAATCACTATACATTTGGTTAGTAACAATTTTGTTGCTAATACAAAGGGGCCGAAATATTTTATTGCTATTTCATTTGTTTATTTCGGCTATACAAACTTTGGTGGGTGAATTCTATATGGACCTCATGGTAATGGCTGATATTTATCTATCGCCCTAAGAATATGTCAAAGCATGGTCGGTGTGGTACCCTAACATCGTCCTTAGTTCAATAGGAGAGCAAAACAAGCCTCATGCCACTTAAAATATTTTTGCACAATAATCACATTCGAATATGAAATTTTATTCAGTTTGGTGCTTTTGGTTGCCATAGGTGCTATACATATTTCGGCTTCTGGTGATTTGTTATGAGTAGTGCAACAAATATCCAAGGGTTACCAATGTTTTGACGAATCACTTATAATTTATCTTGAGGCACGTCTAGATGTCTATCCTCCTTGGGTTGCTTTGAAATTATTCCCACATCTAGACATGACAATTCAAAAGAGTTGGCATAGCAAAGCATTTGGCTACTATGTTACTCATGTTGCATTGTATTTCTATCAATAGTCGATGCTTAGTTTCGTCAGAATAGGTAAGGCCGAAACGAAGTCCACCGCTTTGGCCACTAATGAATTTTTCTTATGCAGGCGAAAGTAAGGATTGGAGAAATTTTATTGTTGATTATCTGCAAAATCCTAGTAAAAGGGTGAATAATATGGTTCCGAGGATGACCTTGAGATATATCTAGGGAAATTTATCATTGGATTATTAATGAAGTTGAGAAGGTTTCACCAAAGTTTGCATCAAGGATTCAAACAAATAAGAGCCGATATATATTTATTGCCCTAAGCACGTGCAAAGTGGTCGATGGAGTGTTGACATCGTCCTTAGAACCAACACGGTACAAGTTATTTTTCGGCACGCTAGCTTTGCCAAAAAAACAGGGGGGCACGTGTTGACGCTCGAAAATGGCATGATCGCAAAGGGTGACTTGAGGATATAATGAGATGATGTTAAAATTATGAGTTCATGTCACCACTGGATGGCTCTCTTCAAGCCGATCGAATAAATATAGCGATGGTCTAAAACGAAGCTCGGATGCAAAAGTTATGCCAATCTTAGAGATGCGCGTGTTGACACCAGATTAAAGAATAGCATGAAACCTAATTAGGATTGTCACATCCTAGCTAGCCATGCATTAGAGTGTTGCATCATGTTTCCTCTTTCATCAGAAACTTGAAATGGGGATCTGTGAAACCCTCAGAATCATTTTTTGAAAATGATCCAAATAAAAATTTCTCCAAAAAGGTCCAAGAAAATGCTCATGTTGCTCTCTGAAAATATTGGACAGAGATAAAAATCAAACCAATGTTTTTAAGAGCTCATAGGTATTTATTTTGGGCATTTGGAATTAATGCATAAATATTTGCATTGGAAATATATTAATTATATATATTAATACATGTCCAAATATTATGCCATTTATAAAGGAGCTCTGAAATAATATATCTAGCTCCTGCAAAAATTGGCATAAGGAAATAAAATGATTTAATATTTTATTTAAATCAAAACAAATGTCAGAAATTAAAAAACAGAAAAAAAATAAAAGGGAGAAGCTTACCTGGGCTCCTCCCTGTGCAGCCCAGCCCACCTCCCTCCTCTGTCGTCTTCGTCCCGACAGAGGGAGGGGAGTGTGGCCGGCGCGCGTGCGCGCCACCGCGCCGCGCCACCTCTCTCCCTGCCTGCCTGCCCTCCCCTCCTCGCCTCGATGCCCCGGGACGACGCCACGCTTCTCCCCTGCTCTCTCTCACTCTCCCCCGGCTCTTCCCTCCTCTCCCTCGCTCTCTCTCTCACACGGCCGAACACCACCGTCGCCGCCGTTCGCCATAGCAGCCATCTCCGGCCACCCCTCGCTCCCCCGACTAGCTCAGAAGCTCCGCCACGACCCCCTCTTCCTCCCCACCGCTCCACAGCTCCCCGGAAGCCCTGCATCGCCGCCACGTCGCCGTTCCCCTCTTCGGGCTCCGACCATCGTCGCCGTCGAATTCGTCGTCTCCAGCGCGTCCCCGAGCCGCTAACCATCCCTGCAGCTCCGCGGTGAGCCCCCGGATCGTTTCCCCCTTCTCCCCTGGTCTCTCCCGACCTCTAGGCCCTAGCCCCACCTTGGCCGAGAGCTCCACGCCGCCGGCGATGTCGCCGTCGTGGCCACGGTCACCGTAGCACCCAACCGAGCACACTATCGTGCTCCACACCTCACTAGGATCACGCAGCACACACTAACGCCTCCCAAAACCCTCTGCAACACCGATCCCGACCGCACCCGAACTCCGGCGGCCGCAGCCGAGCTCGCCGCCGTCGACTCCGGCCACCCCAGGCCCAGCCACAGCCACCGTTCGATGCGCGGGAGCAAGGGCTCTCCAACGAGCCCAAGCACGGCCTTGCCCGTGCCCTGTAGCGCGATCCCGCGTCGCGCCGCCGTCTCGGGCCTCGCCGGCGTCACGTTGCCGGTGGGTTTGACCCACTTTGACCACGGCAGGACACCCCCTGAGTCCCTAACAGGTGGGCCCAGCCCTGTAGCTAATTAGGATTAGTGCTAAACACTGTTAGTTAACCCCTGACACTGACCAGTGGGCCCCAGTGCCACTAATCCCTAATTAGGATTAATTTAAACCTATTAAACCCCCCTGTCACTGACGTGTGGCCCCCACACGTCAGGTTTGACCCCAGACAGCCGCAGTTGACCACTGACGTCATGCTGACGTCATGCTGGCGCAATAATTATAATTTCTGGATTTAATTTAAATCAGGAAATTCCAGAATATTATTTAAACTTCAAAAATTCATAACTTTTATTCTGTAACTCCAAATTGGACAAATTATATATGAAAAATGATCAGAAAAATCCAATCTATCCATCTGTACTATTTTCATGCATGTTCAAACAAGTTAAATTGATGTTTTAAGCAGAACAAGAAAAAGCACTTAAAGAGGCCATGTTTGAGTTTGAAATTTGAATCTTTGATTCAAATTTGTTCAAACCCTTCTGGTTTTAGTTGCATTAGCCAACACACTCATCTTGCCATGTCTCATGCATGCATCATATTGTTGCACATTGTTTGGTGATGTTTGCGTATCGATGTCCTTTGCGACAGGTTCTGCCTCCGAGGAGTACCGTGATTACCCTAACGAAGAACCATATCATTGCATCGAACCATCAGGCAAGCAACCAACCATTTGATCATATCGATACAATCCCATGTTCTCGCTCCTGCTCTCATTTACTCTATTAAGACAACGCGTTTCAAACTGCTGTGTGCTATGGTAGTTGAACCCATTTCCTCTGCATGACCTGTCATTGCCACAGTAACTAGATGAAACCCACTAGCATGTGTAGGAGTTGATTGAGCCATATGTATGTGTTGTTCCTACCTTGCTATGCCTGCTATGCTTAGAGTCGTGTCAGGTCTGGTTCATCTGGGTGATGGGCTAGAGTGAAATGATTATGTCGGTAATGAGAGTGGTGTGGTGAACATGATTTGGTAAAGGTATCGATGAGAGGCCATGTAGGAGTACATGGTGGGTTGTTTCATTGAAGCCGACCTTAAGCACTGAGATCTGTATGTGTGATTTAAGATACAGCTACTACCATGCATTGGGCCCTGAAATATGACCCCGCTCGACTTCTTATTCACCCTAGCCCTCTGTCCAGGAGTTGCACGTAGTTTCTGGTGTTTGTAGCCTACTGGAGGCCGTGGACAGCGCTGACCGTAGGGGTGGGCTGTGATGCGGTAGGTACGTGGCACGGTGTACCGAATACCCGTTAGGTATCTCGGGAACCCTGTTCACATCGTTCGGGGCCGTATGGGAAACCTCGGCCGGACTCCCTGCGGATGGAACCTGAATAGGCGATAAACCTAGACTAGAGGCTTAAGTGTTTAGGTAGGTCGTGGTCTACACCCACGTCGGCTTTCGCTTGAAGTCTGCCGAGCACATGTCGTGTGCAGACGCTAAGTGGTGGAAACATGTATGAAGAAGTACACCCCTGCAGGGTTATCATAATCTATTCGAATAGCCGCGTCCGCGGTAAAGGACTACTTGGTTGCCTATACAGTTCATAGACAAGTAAATGGAAACTACTAAAAGCCTCAAGATAAGTGTGAGTGCCGAGGATGGCTCTTCCGTAGGAAGACGGAGGTGGATCCTCGGTAGTGTATTGCAGTGGTGAGTAGTGGACTCGTGTGCGCAAAACCATTTCAAGTTGAAGTATCGTAGGATAGCCTAGCCAAGAGTCAAAGCTGGCTTGCTGCAATAACTCCACCAACCCTTCTTGATAATATGCATGTATGTAGGACCTGATGTAAGTCTTGCTGAGTACCTTTGTACTCATGTTACTATAATCTACATTTTTTACAAAAGACGCTGCAACCCCTTCTGATGGGTTCTATGTAGACGTTGACATCAACGAGTAGGATAAAGACCCAGGTGGTGACCCTGAGCTTGTGATGGACCACATAGTATAGCTACGCTTTCGAAGCCTCTTTTATTTTACTAGTTGTCTGTACTCAGACAAGTTACTTCCGCTGCTGGTTTGTATGACTGTATGACTTGAATGCTGGGTCGTGTGACCCGTACCTGTGTGTATGATTATGTATGGCTCCCTGAGCCTTAAATAAAGTACTTGTGTCGTAGAGTCATGTTGTGATGCCATGTTGTATTTGCACATATCGAGCATACTGTGTGTATGTTATTGAAATGCTTGGTATGTGTGGGATCTGACTATCTAGTTGTTTATCTTTAGTAGCCTCTCTTACCGGGAAATGTCTCCTAGTGTTACCACTGAGCCATGGTAGCTTGCTACTGCTCTGGAGCACTTAGGCTGGCCGGCATGTGTCCTTCGTTCCGGTGTCTGTCCCTTCGGGGAAATGTCACACATTGAGTACCGGAGTCCTGTTAGCCCGCTACAGCCCGGTTTACCGGAGTCCTGCTAGCCCAGTGCTACAGCCCGGACCCTCTTGCTGATGACCGACACGTTCGAAGCTGGGTCATGGATGCCTGTCCCTGTAAGTCTGTGCCACTTTGGGTTTACAACTAGTCATGTCAGCCCGGGCTCCTTAACATATGGATGCTAGCGACACTATCATATACGTGAGCCAAAAGGCGCAAACGGTCCCGGGCAAAGGTAAGGCGACACCCGTGGGGATACCGTGCGTGAGGCCGCAAAGTGATATGAGGTGTTACAGGCTAGATCGATGTGTCATCGAGTCGGGGTCCTGACAACGTTGGCATCAGAGCCGGACTGCCTGTAGGTTCTCCAAGCCAGACTGGTCGATGTTGAGTCTAGAAATTCTTTAGTTATATGTAGGGGAATTGTTTGTGGGTTGGAACGTAAGGCTCTTTTTACTCCTTTATCTTATGACCTTCTGATCTGAGTCAGTCCATTCTTCCACCGGGGGTTAAGGAATTAGGATCTGTTCTCTCTATCAGGATCACGAGTTACTAATCAGTAGTACCTTATAAGTTTGATGGTTACAAGCCTAGTTCAGTTCTACTACCACATTATGTTGCTAGAATGGTTTCAGAACTTTGATATAATGATGTTGAGTGTGTACGAAATCCTTTGTCAAATGTCTCAAAATCCTTTTTGAGCATTTACAGCTGTTATGCTGCCGAAATTTTGCTAGAAATTCTAATGCCTTTGCATTATGATTATGCTTTCAGATGGCCACTCGCGACCTCAATCAAGTGGTTCGCCTGACTCGATGCCTAGATGTACCCGGCCATACTGCCAAGTTGGTCAGGGTAATGACTGAGGCTGGATACCGCTGGTATCCTGAGTACACGGTCGAAGAGCAATTCCGAGACTTTAATCAAAGCCAGTATCTCTGCACTGTCAGGATATTTCCATCTTATCCTGGATCCATCCAGCCTCTTCACTGCTCCTATGGACTCGGGGTTACTATTGAGATGGCTGTGCAGGACGCCGCCTACTCTATGATGACCATTATGCGAGTCAGATCTGGTTTATTTCGGGACTCTGATTTCCGGTATATGCCAGGATCACTTCCGGGAGCACAAGGGTATCTTCAGGCTATTTATGCTGACGCCACTCAGGAGGATTCACGGACTCGCACCACTGCTGAGATGCTCGAGGATAAGGACCGTGAAAATCGGGCCTTAAGGTTAGAGCTCTTCAATACCCGTGCTGACCACTGGGCCACTTTGACTCAGTTCGCACCGGCGGTGCAAGCTGGATATTCAGATATGCGCGATCTCTATCCTGTGAGATCTGCTCTGCCGGACGTGATGGTTTGGCGTGATGTAGGAGGCATCACCCCACCTCGCGGTCCCCGCAGGCCACCGTCTGTTGGTCCAAGGCCTCATCCTAGCCCCTATGGTCCACAAGCTCTGCGAGACCGTCTGTTTCCGGATGATCATGTTGAACTTCCAGGCTATGGAGGCGACTTCTACGAGGACTACTACGGATCGGTCTGAGTTAGCGGTAGTATCACTAGTTCGCACTAGCTGTGTCGTCTATCGTCCCGCGTGACTCGTGGGATATGACCTAGTTTGTACTCCTTCCGGAGGTGTAGAAAAATAATGTATAGGAGCTTGGGATGCCTCCGATGAGATGTAATCCTCTTGTCACCGTATTAGTACTTTGTTTGGTCTTGTACTAAACCCTGTATGGTGTGTATGACGATGGAATAAAGAAGCAGTTTCTGTATCTACCATGTCATACGGATGATCATCTTGCATTCCGAGTTATTCCTTACATTATGTATCCTATGTCGGATTTTATCATTCTGACTAAATCATTGTCTTGTTTACCTAGGATGGTCAACACGCGCACTAACCCTGCTCCTCAAGAGCAGGCCGAAGGCAGTGAAGTCAGGGATACAAATCTGCCTCATCCTCCTTCACTAGCCGAGGTTATGATGGAAGCTGAGAGAAACAAGCGGGAGACCAACCGTTTGTTGGAGCGTATTGAACAGAACACAGCACACCATCAGAGGACTAACGTGGTGTCACTCAGTGATTTTATCAAATTACATCCACCCACGTTCCACCACTCCGTCGAGCCTCTCGACGCTGATGACTGGCTTCGCAGTATCTCTCACAAACTGCGTTCCGCGCTGGTAGCGGAGGCTGACAAGGTCACCTTTGCTGCATATCATCT